>NW_005370043.1:1933888-1959023 GCF_000412655.1 Myotis brandtii
GAACTCAGACCCGTGTGGGCATTAAAACCATGTGGAGGGCTTGCAAACACAGGTGCTGGGCCCAGCCCTGTCATTTCTGATCAGCAGGTCTAGGATTGCACGGGACAATTTGCATTTCTAACAAGTACCAGGTGATGCTGGGAACCACATTTTGGAAGCTACTGGTCCAGCGGGACTGCTGGGAAGCTGAGAAAGGGGTCCTGGGCACCACCACTGTTGAAGCTGGAGTCAGTCAGCCCTGGGTCGGGGTAGGTGTGCGTTTTGGGGTAGAAGGCGTATTGAACACATCGTGGGGTTGGACACAGGCTCCCACTGTTCCGGGTTTGTCGTAGGAATTGTGTCTGGAAGAAGGCAGGGAAGTGGATGTGGAGCTGAGGGGTTTCACACCCACATCTCCCCAGGAGGTGGGCACAGGGAAGATCTACAGACAAGGAAGGGTCCCGGATGAACAGGAATAAAACTGTCTTTCGTAGCCTGTTGCTCACACACCACTTATGCCCCACTGCTCATTCTGTCCTGTGACTCATTTGGTGGCTGTCTGCTTCCCCATGTGGGCTGTAGTGTTTTTACTGGCGAGGATCATGCTGCAAGCCTCAGCACACAGTGTGTTCCTTGCGCACAGTAGGTGCTCTGTAAACCTAGCACCGTGGAAAGAGCTTGGGCTGTGCAGGTAGAGGCAGACAGAACAGCTGGATCTCTGCCAGCTGTGCCTTTTCTAGCTGGAAAAGTACCTCGTCTCAGGCTTTGGTTAACTCATCTGTGAATAGGGGTAACCCACTGCTTAGAAAGCTACAGGGGTCACTGTGTACAGTGCCCAGCATATCCTAGCAAGGGCTTGATGAACGGAAGCATGTCACTGACAACTCTTAGTGGCATTCACTGGATTAAACTATGGTGGAGGGGCTGTAGGGGTCTGGGGGGGGGACACAGGAGTGAGGGACCCCAGGGAAGGGAGAGGCCACCTTGGATTTCTCCCCTAGGGTCTGGCCAGGCTCAGAGTAACAGTCTGAGTAAATCACTGGTTCTGGCCAACCACCTGCAAACCTCTGCCCCAGCCCCTGCTGCCCCGTGACCCTGGCCCTTTGCCAAGCTAAGTTTAGCTGTGACCTGCATGGGCTGCCATGCTCTGTGGGCAGGGGCCGGGGTGGAGAGGAACTCAGCAGGCTTCCTGCCAGCTTCCTGGCAAGCAGATAGGCCCAGCCCTCCGAGTGACCCAGGTTTATTTTCAAAGCCAAACCCACCAAGTGGATATCTCAGATCACATGTGTGGGGCAGCCTCATAGAGGTTAGAGCTTTGGGCCAAGGTGGAGGTGGACATCCTTGAATTGGAGGAAAGGTGTCCTTTGGGAAGAAGAGAGAGAGAGAGAGAGAGTGTGTGTGTGTGTGTGTGTGTGTGTGTGTGTGGTTTTGTGAGAGGCTCTGAGCTACTTGTCCTGTCCCCATAGTCTCCAAAATTCTAACTGCCTAGATTCCCTCCGCTCATATTTTTGTCCCTGTGGCCTCCAGGGCAGTGTTCCCTGTGACTTGGTTTGGGGAGGGGGAGTAGCAGAGGCTTTAAACTCAGCCCCATCTAGTAGGCACTGAGCAGGCAGAGCCAGCCTGTGCAGAGGTTAACAAGGAACAGAATGACTGCTGGGATCCCCTCTGATCCCTGGGAGGGCGTTGATGTTTTAAGTAAGGACTGAGTCAGCGGGAACTCTACCTCCAGGAGGATCCAGGGCTCAAAAGGCTTCTCCCCTTTGCTGGGGGGCAGGGTGGACCGAATGGTGAGCCAAGGGACAGCAACCCCCAGGCAGTGTTTGTGCTTTCGGAGCATTTTTGAGCGTGTGTTCCTCCACACCCTGGGTCTCAGGCAGGGCTGGTGTGCTTAACAAGTGAGAAAATGGGCCTATGGAGGCTGAGATGGGGAGGAGCCCATGCTGTCAGGTGCCTCCCCTTGGCCGGGCATCTGCTAAGCCCTTGAGATGCATTATCTCGCTTATTAACTCAATCTCCCTCTGAAGGAGGGACTGCTGCAGCGGAGCCCCTGAGAAGCCAAGTGACTGCCTAAGACCAGTCAGCAAGGAGCAGAGTCAAGGTTCAAGCCCAGGCCTGTCTGCTTCTACCGCCCGGGCTCCTTCCACTGTTTCCCTCAGGCGCCTGTCCAGGTCTTGTTTGTAACCCTGCTCTTAACAGTGTTATTGTGGGCTGCCCGCATCCTGCCAGAGCTCCTTGGAGGGGCATCTGTATGGCCCATTCCATCGTGAACCCCCGCAGGAAGGTTCATCTGCTCTTCCCATCCCATCGCAACTCCCCTTTTACAAGAAAACTTGCTCAGGGGCAAGCATTTTGCTAAGGGCTTTATTTGAATTCTCTCAATCAGGCTTTACCATAGAGGTAATACCCCATTTTATAGATGAAGAGACTGAGTTTCTGGGAAGTTGAATGATTTGTCCAAGGTCACTTACGTAGTAGGTGCACGTGCTGGGTGCTAACCTAGTCTGTCTCCTCCAGAGTCCTTCCTGTTACCCCCTCGTTCACGGAGTCAGTTGCTCCAGTGGGGTTGGAGTTTTGAACCTTGCTGCCCCAGGACAAGGTGACCCTTATGGCCCTTTATCCTCCTGCAGACACCAACCCAGGGAGCCCTGTGGAAGCTTCAGGCAGAGAGGACTTCCTAGTCAGGGCTTGGCGATGACATCACTCCCCAGTTGTGGCATCCTATCCTGAGTTGACACGGAAACCAACCTCCTGGGTTGGGAGTTGCCAAGGGCTATTGCTGTGACTTGTCAGGACCTGCTGAGCCCAAAGGTGTATGACTAAAGGGGAATTCAAATGATCTCCTACCTGGCCGCTGCCTGGTATTCTAGTATTAATACTCCTTTATCTTAAAACTCAATTCACATTCATCCCAGTCTCATGGCTTTGCTTTGGACCACCTGGCAAAACTTTCCATTGATGTTTCTCTAATGTAGAAACCAGGGCTGGTCTCAATTACCTAACAAGCTGCTCCTTGTCTGGGTTAAGAAAAGCTGGCTATCTGCCCCCCTACTTTTTTGTCACCCTATCCCCTTCCAGTGTGACTTCCTCCACTTTCTCTGGTCCTCTACTTCCTCCTCAAGTGGAAACAACCCATTTGCTTCCTGCTGACACATCCAGCTGTGTACAGCGTGGAGTCACATCTGGGCAGCAACTCAGGTCATTTACATCCTGGCGCTGCCAGTAGAAATTTCAGAGGGATCTTAACTTGGTGACAGATACCTGCTGCTTGGCACCATTAGGGTAAGAACCAAAACAGGTGGTTTTCAGGGTGCAAATTCAAGATCAGAGAATGGACTCAGGCAACTCGAAGAAGCTTCTATCAGCATGTGTTGGCATGCACCAGGGGTGTGGTGGGAGGAGCTCTCTGCATTCTCTTTGTTGTTCAACAAGGATCTCATTTGGCCATTTGCTCTCCTAGCTGAGGTCTCAGGCAGGAAGGAGGCAGGGCAAGTGTGGAAAAGGCCCATTGTCATTTCCCAAGGTTTCTGCTGAGATAAAAGAAGGCCTTATGTACGGCCTACACTGTAAGACAATGCTTCTCAGACGTTAATGTGGACAGGGATTAAAATGCAGATTGTGGTTCAATAGGTCTGGGGTGTGGCTGAGATTCTGCACTTGTCACCAACTCCCAGGAGATATTGCAGCTGCAGAGTGTGAATGGCAATGATGGTAAAGGGTTAGCCCTTCCCCAAAACTCCCTTGAGACCTAAATATTCATTTATCCTGGAGGAACGGAGTATCCCCTTTCTCAAGTAAGACGTCCCATTTCACGTTCAGATGACTCATGGTAGGAAAACCAATGACTGGTGTGTCTCCAAGATTGTCCTGGGAAAGACCCGAATTTGGGGTGGGGTCTTCCAGATCAGAGGGGTTTGCAGTAGGGAAAGATAAGGGCTGAAAACTGCTTCAGAAGCATAGCTATTCAATGAAAACATGGTGTGCACCATTCACTGTGCTGTGTGTGCCATTTGCATGGATCACCACATCCATCAATGCAACGACTCTGGGTGCTATGCTTCCCTGGTGTACAATAAGGAAACAGGCTCAGAGATGTGGCTTAACATGCCCAACACCACACAGCTAATCAATAACAGGGCTGGCTTTGGAACCCAGCCCTCTTGTCCATTGGGCTTTACTGCATTGAGGAAAGATGCATTGCCACATAGCATTCATTTGGGGAAGAAGGGGATATCTTATTCAAGACTATTTGGGTTTCAAGTGATAGGAAAACAACTCAAACCAACTTCATCATAAAGGGGAGTTTATGGATTTATATGATTTATAAGCCAGAGGCAATGGCTTCAGGCATAGCTGGATCCAGGGGCCCACTTTCCTCTGCGTTGGCATCTTAGGCAGACCCTGCTTTGAGGTAGCTAGGAGCCAACAGCATGCATAATCCTGTTCCCCTACCTCCGTCTCCCATTGACCCGGATGGAGTCATGTTCAGTCCTGAACTAATCACGTGGTGGGGGTGGGGACTAGTCTTGGGCCTGGATTATATGCTTCCCTGGAGCTGGGGGTGTTTATCCCCACCCAAGTCATAAGGACTGAGTTGTAAAGAATTGGTTCCCAGGGAAAGTGGGGTGCTGCTACCAGAAACAGGAATGTCTGGGAAAACAGCAGAGGTCCATCACAGTGGGTTATTCAGTCAGGATTGCTGGTGTGGGATAGTGGGGTGGTTGTTCTCCAGGTTGTACTGAAACAGTGAGGAGATGGTGGGTGGGGTGCGGGGAGAACTATAGGACATTCCCAGATCAACAGGGCAGGAGTTGGTGGGAGGGTCCAGGGAAGAAGAAGTGTGGAGGGAAGCTTGGCGTGATTGTTGGTCTCTTTCTGTTTCCAGGAAAGCTACAACCATGGCGCTGGGGCTCTTCCGGGTGTGTCTAGTGGTGGTCACAGCCATCATCAACCACCCACTGCTGTTCCCGCGGGAGAACGCCACGGTCCCCGAGAACGAGGAGGAGATCATCCGCAAGATGCAGGTGCTTGAGGAGAAGCTACATCTAGAGCAGCTGCGCCTGGAGGAGGAGGTGGCGCAGCTGGCAGCCGAGAAGGAGGCCCTGGAGCGGGTGGCCGAGGAGGCCCAGCAGCAGAATGAGAGCCGCTCAGCCTGGGACCTGTGGAGCACCCTCTGCATGATCCTCTTCCTAGTGATCGAGGTGTGGCGGCAGGACCACCAGGATGGGCTCTCGCCCGAGTGCCTGGGCGGGGACGAGGACGAGCTGCCTGGCCAGGATGGCGCCCCCCTCCGAGGCATCATCCTGCCCAACAAGGCCACACTGGACCACTTTTATGAGCGCTGCATCCGGGGGGCCACGGCGGACGCAGCCCGCACCCGGGAGTTTGTGGAAGGCTTTGTGGATGACTTGCTGGAAGCCCTGAGGAGCCTGTGCAACCGGGACAGGGACATGGAGGTGGAGGACTTCATTGGCGTGGACAGCATGTACGAGAACTGGCAGGTGGACAAGCCGCTGCTGTGCCACCTCTTTGTGCCCTTCATACCCCCTGAGCCCTACCACTTCCACCCAGAGCTCTGGTGCTCCAGCCGCTCGGTGCCCTTAAATCGCCAGGGCTACGGCCAGATCAAGGTGGTCCGGGCTGACGAGGATACGTTGGGCTGTATCTGTGGCAAGACGAAGCTTGGGGAAGACCTGCTGTGTCTCCTCCATGGCAAGAACAACTTGGCGCAGCCCATCAGCGAGGTGGAAGACCCACTGTGTGCCAGAGGTTCCCCCTACCTGGACACGATGCAGGTCATGAGGTGGTTCCAGGTGGCCCTCACCAAAGCCTGGCACCGCATCGCCCACAAGTATGAGTTCGACCTGGCCTTTGGCCAGCTGGACACCCCGGGGTCCCTCAAGATCAGGTTCCGCTCAGGGAAGTTCATGCCCTTCAACCTGATTCCTGTGATCCAGTGTGATGACTCGGACCTGTACTTTGTCTCCCACCTTCCCAGGGAGCCCTCTGGGGAGACCCCGGCATCCAGCACTGACTGGCTCCTGTCCTTTGCTGTCTATGAGCGGCACTTCCTCCGGATGACATCGAAGGCACTGCCCGAGGGTGCCTGCCACCTCACCTGCTTGCAGATCGCCTCCTTCCTGCTCTCCAAGCAGCGCCGCCTGACCGGCCCCAGCGGGCTGGGCAACTACCACCTGAAGACGGCCCTGCTGCACCTCCTGCTCTCCCGGCGGTCCACCGACTGGAAGGCCGGGCAGCTCGACGCTCGTCTACGTGAGCTGCTCTGCTTCCTGGAGAAGAGCCTGCTTGAGAAGAAGCTCCATCACTTCTTCATCGGCAACCGCAAGGTGCCCGAGACCCTGGGACTCCCTGAGGCCGTGCGCAAGGCCGAGCCCCTCAACCTCTTCCGGCCCTTCGTCCTGCAGCGAAGCCTCTACCGGGAGACAGTGGACTCCTTCTATGAGATGCTCAAGAACGCCCCGGCGCTCATTAGCGAGTACTCCCTACACATCCCCTCAGACCACGCTAACCTGCCCCCAAAAGCTGTCGTCTTGTAGAGCAGCCGGAACCTCGAGGACAAAGATGCAGGGCATTCCACTTGTCCACACTCCCGGGGGCACCTGCAGGCCCCGTCCTGGGGAAACGGCGGGCTTCATTGGGAGCCATGGCTCAGCCTGACAGAGGCCCTGTGCTGCGGAAGAAATAGAATTCCAAGCTGGAAGCCAGTTTGCTTTCATGCCACCGGGGCCTGCTGGGTTTGGGGACTGAGCCTTTGCAGCTTACTTTTGGGTCATCGCGAGTGGCCAAGATGATGACAAAACACTCTATGGACATGGAGTTAGAGATAATGCAGCATCACTTTGGGTGTACTTCTTTTTACATCCCAGGTCCAGCCTTTACTTAAGTATCAACAGAGGATGGAAGGAATGCTGACGGAGTTTGTGTTAAGACCGTGCACCCCTATTTCCAGGAACCCTTGGCCCCAGGCATCTAGTAGGGACAGCTATGGGAATTCACCACCTTCCATCCACAGCCTGCACGGCCTGTGGCTGCCATTTTTTATATTATTTGGTGAAAAGACCAAGTAGAGATTCAAGGCCCTGAGTGGCTAATGTCTCTGTTGCACATAAGTGGGTACTTGGGGGCAGAAAGAAGTTCAGTATGCTACTTTTCAGCTACATGTCTTATCCAGGGTACACACCCTTCTCCCTGCCCCTTCCCCAGCGTGCTGTGCCCCAAGCACCATGGGCACCGCATACCATGCTAGGTACCAGTTCAGTGGTCCCTCACCCCTCTTTGATCTCCCCACAGCTGGTGGAGGAAGGCAGGCACTAAAGGTAGAGTTGATAGAGAAAGAGGGGCACAGGATGACGGGTGAAGGCCAGCCTGGCACCTGGGGTGCTGGGATCTGGTTTGCAGTCTGACCTCTGATGCCCAGTCCAGGGGAAATTGCAGAGCTGAGAGGTGAGGTTGCCGTAGCCCTGAGTCCTTCTGGGAGCAGGAGCTGCTGTGGAAACCCAGCTCCCAGGCCCAAGACCCCCTCAATATCCTTTCTGGGTGGCCCTTGCTGGCTGCACAGATGACTGACACCCTAAGAATCCAACAGGGGCTCGGCTGACTGGAAACACACAGACAGCATTGCGGGCACAGCCCCAGGCCTCAGAGAGGCCACCTCGGCACTGCTGGGGGCTGCGGTCACTTGGCGGGCCCCAGAGCCTGCGGTTGGAGCTGGCCTCTGTCTGCAGGCCTGGTTCAGGAGGGTTGGGAAGCCGTTCCTCCTCCACTTGTGGCTTCACTGGTCCTTTGGGATTTCCTCTCTTGGCATCGCCTCATTAACCCTTGCAGGGAGCCAAGGAGGAGGCAAGAATGTGTGCGCCTTCACCAGCACCTGGTTCTCCCTCCAGGGTAAAAGCTGACTATGCCTTCCAGACAGCATACCCAGTTCCACAGGGTGTCAGGCTTACCACGAGCTGAAGAAAGGATATTGTCCCTGCCCCAGGAGCGCTCTCACCTAGCCTCAGAGTGCTCATGATGGACAGTTTGCCTGACAGGGTTAAGTGAGGCCGGGAGGCTCAGCCACAAGGGAGCATTGAAGTCTGTGGGAAGCCTTCCATGTGAGCTGGAGTTAGACAGAGCAGTGCTTGCATCTGCCCTCCCCAGGCCCACCGTGGCTGGGACCGAACCTACCCACGTGGTCTCCAACAATAGCCCACACCCCTCATTCTCCTGGGATTCATTTCCAGAATCAGGGTGAATTTCCTTATTTATTATACCCTGTGCCTCCCCCCGCCCCCTTCATCTTTATCTTATTGTGCTTGGAAGAGACCCCACCAACCAAGAATCAGCCCCCAGAGGCCAAGACCAAGCCAGACACTCCCTCGGCTTCCCCTTTGCTTCCAAGAGAAAATTCACTGGGGAAAAAAAATACCTTGTTTATACAAAGAAGACAGAACTCAGCGGGGAAATGGGGCTCTTTTATCCACCAAAGCAGCTTCTGAAGCAGAAAGCAGCAAAGCTCTTGGTGTTTCTTGCTGCCTTATTTATATTAACGGAAGAATTAAATTCTTGCAAGGAGTAGAAACTGGTCACAGTGTTTGTTTTTTACTTCTTCTGGAAATCTGTGAGGTTCCCAGGGCAGAGTTGGAAAAGGGGGTGAATTTGGTGGGTTTCCTATGAACAGAAGCTTTCACTCTTTTTTAAATTCTTATGCTTTCAGGAAACTTTTAAAAAATAGCAAGTAGACTGATGAACAGAAGCTTTCACTCTTTTTTTTAATTCTTATGCTTTCAGGAAACTTTTAAAAAATAGCAAGTAGACCAGCCCATGTGCTCAGTGATCGAACATCCACCTATGAACCAGAAGGTCACACTTTGATTCCTGGTCAGGGCCCTATTACAAGCTCTATCCCCAGGAGTACAGGAGGCAGCTGATTAATGATTCTTATCATTGATGTTTCTATTTCTCCCTCTCCCTTCCTTTCTGAAATCAATAAAAATATATAAAGAAAAAAATAGCAAAATAGAACATGTGTAGCCCATCTTTGAGGCAGCCTGCAGAGTTGCAGAAAGGGCCTTGGAAGCTGGCTGCAGGGCGGAGTGTCGCCCAAGACCTTCTTTGACAAAGTTTGACGTGTACAAAAAAATGTGGGAACGGGAAGCTTTTGGTTTTCAAGGACAGATTGTCTTAGATGGACGAGTTTTAGCTTTTTAGGACACCTAGGCCTTCCCACTGAGGACAGCTCTGCTCTCTTTTGCCGAGGAATCCTTTTTCTTCCCCAGGATTCGTGGCTTTACCCAGCACCTGCTCGCTTGCTGGCCAGAACGCTCCGGGGCCGCATTTCGCTGAGCCTCTTGACAAGGCTGAAGTGAGTAGGGTCAGCCCAAGGCCCAGAGGTTAGTTAGGTTGGGGAGGGCCTTACATCCTCAAAAACCTCAGCCCCGGCTTCTGCCTTGCTGAGGCACAGCCCAGGTTGAGGACCTGGAACCAGCACTTCGGTTCATAATCAAGGTCACCAGAAACACCCGGAGAGCTTGGTCAAATGCCCACACCCCACCTTGAACCTACATGGTACCCATGTAAGGCTTTATCTCTAAAGCTCCCTCTAATGCAGCGGTTCTCAGCCTGTGGGTCTCGACCCCTGAAAATACATCCTGCATGTCAGATATTTACATTACGATTCATAACAGTAGCAAAATTACAGTTATGACATAGCAATGAAAATAATTTTATGGTTGGGGGTCACCACAACATGAGGAACTGTATTAAAGGGTCGCGGCATTAGAGTCTAATGACTGATGACATCCTGAGTTGAGGATGGCTTTTTACATACTTTCCAGGTGGAAAGTTAAAACTCGTGGCCTGCTTGCCCTACAGAGCTGTTGGAAGAAGCCAACAGGCCTGCTTGGGATCAGCTACACCACAGCTTCCCGAGAGTGCCCCACACTCACACCAGTAATAAAAGCAGCAGAGAGACGGTGGGGGAGGGAAAAGCTGGTGAGCACTTCTTTCTAGCAGGTCATCAATAGTCTACAAGCATTTATTGGGAGCCTGATATACGAGGCATTGTGAATGAGAAAAATAAATAGGGCCAAGCCTGTGCCCTGGGAAGGACAGTAAGGTGGCCTCTCAAATCCTCACCTGTGAAAAGTGCCATAAGAAAGACGGCAGTGTGCTGCTGGTGGAGTCGAAGGGGAAGCCCAGGTAGAACCTGCCTCCCCCGGGTGGTCCCACCCTACCCACCTGGTGATCACCCCTGTGCAGAGGTGTCTGGGCCACGCCACAGACTTCAGTGGAATCTTTCAGAGTCGGGCTCAGGAATCTGCATTTGCCAAGTTCCCAAGTGATTCTGAAAGTTCAAGAACCATTGATAACCTGAAAGGATGAGGACAGGTCTCATGGTAGGGTGCTGCCTGATACAGCTTCTGAAAGAGGACAGCACTGGCCAAGAAAAGCATTCTAACCAGCCAGAAGCATGAGTGAGGGTGGGAAAGCAAAATAGATTTAGGCAACATTTAAGTAGCAGCTACTGTGTGCCAGGCACACTTCTATGTACCTTTATGTAGTCAGTAATTCCTATGTCAACCCTATGATGTGAATGCTGTTATTTTCCAGATGAGGAAACAGAGGCACAGAAGGGTTACTGGTAAGTGACTTGTCCAAAGTCACACAGTGGTAAGCAAAGTTAGGACTGGAACCCAGGCAATGCTGGAATCTGTGCTGATATGTACTGAGAAATCATAGCAAATACGTTTAAAAATGTTGTGTAGGGTTGACCATAGAAAGCCCTGAACTAAGGTAAATTTGAACTTGATACACGAAGTCATTTCATAATAAGATTTGGACTTAATACAATGGTGAGCTATTGGGGATCTTTGAATGAGACAGCAACTTGATTCACCCCAAACTGTGAAGCCCTGAACTATGTGATCCTCGCTGGTCAGTGCCGTGGGGGTTCGTGGCTGGCTTCCAGAGTGGGGTTGGTGGTAGCTGTGGCCGCAGTCGGTGAAAGTCCCAGAGGTCCTCACTTCAGTCACTGACGGCTGTGGTTCAGAACATTCTCATGCTCTGTCCCTTCTCCAGCTCCTGGGATAGAGCTGGAAGGTTGTTTGGTTTGGCCAGCAAACCGCAATCAGAGAGAGCCAAGAACCACACAGTGAAGGAAATGTGTGCCTTCGACTCCTTCAGCTCGCCTCATCCCCACCCACGTCACCCTCCTCTGCCTGGACCCACTCTACCACCCTGGAGGGGCACTTGTAGAGTTAACTTTTCTCATTGCCATCCAAAGATAGCTTGTTTTTCTAACTTTTTTAAAAATAAAAATAATGCAGTCATGATAAAACATTTCAACCACTGACAGAAAATGTAACACATAAAAGCTCCCACTCCTGACTCCAGTCCATTCCTCAGCAATAACCAGGATGAGGCTTCTTGTATATACTTCCAATTTTTTTTCTATGTGTGTATCATGTGTGTGGATACATCCCTTTTGTTCTTGTTTACTTAAATTGCATCATACCATCTAACCTTTCTTGGATATCTTTTATGAACATTTGACTCTACCATATTCTTAAAATAGCTGCTTATATCTCCCTGTATGTATGGGTGTTCCCTAATTTACCCAACTTCCTCTACTGAGGAACACTTAAGTGCTCCCTGCCTTTTTTTTTTTTTCTATTGTAAACAACACTGCAGTGAACACTACGCAGAAAGCTGGCTTTAAGGGATTCTTCCTCTCCTGGTAATTTCTATACGTATTCTGTACGCAACTACGTACTGTGTATGGATTCACCACCAAGCATTTGACCATAAAAATAAACAATTGCCTGGGATTTATTCAATCATCATGACACCAGAGTGAAGAAAAGGCATTTTTAACCAACTACAGCTCGTGTTCCACCCTGGGTCATGCCCCATGTGGGGAACAGAAGTTTAAGACAAGGGCTGTGTTCCCAAGAAACTGGGTCTATTGGGAAGACAAGACCAATGGTCACAAAATAAGTCAGAGAACAATGAAGGGTGTTGGTAACCGAAGGTGAAAGAATGTGGCTCTGAGCCCCACATGGCATGAGGGAGTAGTAATCGTTTTTGCTCCCTTATACATGGGAAAATGTGAAGAACCCCCGAAAAGAAAATCCAGCACAATTGTCATTCTGTCCCCAAATGCTTGTGTTCCATTCATCTGAGCCCAGGGCTGGCTTATTGCCGCATGGCATGAGGGAGTTGTAATCGTTTTTTGCTCCCTTATACACAGGGAAATGTGAAGAACCCCCGCAAAGAAAATCCAACACAATTGTCATTCTGTCCCCAAATGCTCGTGTTCCATTCATCTGAGCCCAGGGCTGGCTTATTGCCTCCTGCACAATGAGGGCCTCTGCTCAACAGGAGAAATGCATTTTTCCATTGCTTTGGTGTTCTTCTAAGCCCCACAAAGAAACCAGGAAGTAAAACTGTCAACAACAAATAATCTCCCAACAAAATGCAACCACATAACACTTAAAAATGTTCAGAGGTATTTCTACTTTTCTTGACGGGAAAAGCTAGGTCTTCAGAGTACAAGGTGAGATTGGCAGGGCAGGGATGGTGTAGGAGGATGGGGAAAATTTGATCCCATCTGTTTCTTTAAACCCTACCAATCAGTGATATTTTAGGTTTCTTTTAGGGAAACTATTTACACTATAAATAGAAAGCAAAGACCCACTTCCTGCCACTTATCACAAGCCAACCCTGGGCCTCTCTTCCCAGCCGGCCAGAGATGACTCACCCAGCCCCCGCCCCCACCTCATTGCTCACCTATTCCTGGAGAGTGGACTAAGCTATGTTAGACCAAAGGTCTCTTGGGACAGTGGTTGGACCCCAAAAGGCTGACAGTGACCTTGGGTCTCTCCCAAAAGTTATGGTTAGTGCTGAACCAGCTCCCCAGGATTGAACCTGCAGATCAGCCCCAAGGTCTCCCAGTGAAGAATATGAGTCAGCCCATATATTCCCCCAACCCCAGAGAGACAACAGCAGGAGGCTTAAGTAGAGCCACATTCAGGACCATGGAGTTGGTAGTGGTCATTCCTCTTGATATTCATGGTTTATACCTGATAATTCAGTTCATCCACTCTAACACTTTGTTGTCTGAGATTAGAGAAATTTAGAGCCAGAAGGAATTTCAAGTAACATTTAGTACCATCTCCTACCACCATTGCCACCTTCGCCCCACCCCCACCATGTCAGGATGTAACTGGACTTGGTCCAGATGGCTCCAGTGCAGAACTCTAAGGGAGCTCTACCCAGTCTCCTCTGGTCTTGGATCAGATGACAATGAGGCTCTTTCAAATGCTGTCTGTGGTTGAAACTATTTGCTCTTTTTCCAATCTACAAGATATAGAGGACAGCTTTCGCCTTCATTCCTTAAATTTAACATGCTTTTATAAGATATATGCCAATTATTAAACGTGGTTATCTCTGAGATAAGAGAAGCAACACCTCCTATTCTTTTTCATTGTATTTTTATTACCCTGATGCATTTCTGCCCCTCTCCCAATAATATAAGTGGTTTTAAAAAGCTCCTCATGCCCTGCCGGTGTAGCTCAGTGGTTGAGTGTTGACCTATGAACCAGGTGGTCACAGTTCAATTCCCTGTCAGGGCACATGCCCAGGTTGTGGGCTCAATCCCCCGTGAGGGGCATGCAGGAGGCAGCCTATCAATGATTCTCCCCCATTATTGATGTGTGTGTGTCTCTCTCTCTCTCCTCACTTCTCAGAAATCAATAAAAAAAATGTTTTTAAAAGCTCCTCATGGAACATTAATTTCCTCTTTTCTCTGGGCTAGATGCTAGTTTCATCCAGAGGTTAACAACTCAGATCCTTTTGTGGGTCAGATGGGTGGCATTGAGAGAGAGAGAGAGAGAGAGAGAGAGAGAGAAAGTGGAAGGTGGAAGGCAGTGCAGGTGACCTTTGCAAAATGCAGAGCGCACAGCTGGCGGAAAGGCATTCAAATCCCAAACTGGGCTGTGGGCTGCCGGCCTGCAGCCTTCCCCACAAGCACTCTTCTCCATGCTTTAGTTCTTGGTGCGTCAAGCCTCCTAAATTAGTATGTGGAGCCCAACAGAGAACGTCTTTGGTTTTGGCCATCAGAGTCATGCCATTAACTGTTGTGCTGACAGTAATTTTGGTCCCATGCTAAACACTCACCAGCACATGGGATTTACACCTGCAAGGGCTGATCAGTCCCCACGTCCTTGGAGAGGCCACAGAAGCCCAGCAAAGATCCCAGGGAAATGTGACTCACAGACGTCACTCTGCATTGGCTTGGGTGCCATGGCAACAGGGCATCCCATCCTGAGAAGACGGTGCAGCAGATGGCCCCTGTCATGTGGCGCCTATGATGGCAGACCAGGCCACCTCATGGAGCAGGATTGCTCTGTCCAACTGGCACGGAGTCACACTGGTAACTATTTACATGCGTCAAAATACACCCAGAGGCAGCAGATGGCCAGGCCAGGCTGAGACATGGGGAGAAATGAGGCTGGTTTGGGCTGAGTCAGAGGCAAGGGCAGCAGACAGCTCCTCCATGGGCATCGACAATTCACAACATCACTCCTGTTGCTGCCTGGTCTCAGCCTGGCTGGAGGCTGGGAAAAAGTTAGGCTTAAAAGGATCACAGGCTGATCCCTAGATCCTGAGACAAGATGACATTGGACAGGCCCGTCCCACGCCTAAGACACCTGCCAGCACACCAGGCCATTCTTCTGGGCTCTTTGTCACCTTCAGGGGTCCGAGCCAGCATATCAGGCTGAGACAAGCATTCCCACAGCAAGACAAGCAGCTTCAAAACACTAGGTCTAACACCCCAACCAAAATGAGTGGAGGGAGGGACCCGGGGCTCCCATGTCTTTGTCACCTTTGTCATCTTATCACGCAGCTGTCCCAGGGTTTGGTGCACAACAGGGAACTGGAGGTGTTTGTTGCAATGAATTGAAAGAGTGTGCCCAGGGCTCCCATGTCTTTGTCATCTTATCACGCAGATGTCCCAGGGTTTGGTACACAACAGGCAACTGGAGGTGTTTGTTGCAATGAATTGAAAGAGTGTGTGACGCAAATCCAACAGAGTGACCTTTGCCTGGGACTGGGTTTGGGGTGTGTGTATTTTTTTAAGACAGGATGTTGGCTATAGAACATTTTGTGAGCTATCCTGAGCCCCGATAGCACTGGTAAAATTCTGACGTCTTTAGTCCAGGGTGATAATGGGTGTTTCATTTCCTGCTTTGGAATTCTTTCAGTCATGGGACCCCCGGTGTCTCCCAGGCCCACAGCCAAAATGTGAATGACAATGATATTCATGCTCACCCACGTGGGCTGCAGCTTTCGTTTGCCAAGTGGAGAATATTTGGATTTGGAGTGTTTTCTTCTTCCTTTTCCTCTCTGCCTTTCCTCCCACCAGGGAGGTTGTGGAGGATGCCAGTCTATAGTGACAAATGTCAATGATTGGCAGGCCTTAAACATCAACATCAGCATCAATAATCTGGAGGTCAAACTGGGGCCAAAGGCCAAGGAGCCAGGAGGCACACAGGCTCCTAAAACGTGCACTGGGCACTGGCTTTCTAGACAATCCTTAGAAGCTATGGGCTCAAGGAGTCAGACAGTGATGACCAGAAAGAATACCTTTTCTGTCTCCATGTTTATTAGGAACCTCAAAAAAAAGGAACAGAGATTGATTGACCCACCCAAACAACTCCTGGAACAGTGTCACAACATGCATGGGAATTCTGGGTGGTGAAGGGGTGGACCATGGGGCTCAGCAACTCAGCCCATAGTCAAAGGCATCGGGGTGGTTCTGAAAATAGAGATTCAAGAAGCCCAGGAAAATGTTCTTATCTATGAGAAGAGCACACACCGTGGGGTCCTGCTTCATGGCCTCGATCCAGAGCCGAAGAGCTGGGGTGTGGTTCACACAGCTGCAGGACAGGAAAGAAGTGTTAGCTCACCGGAAGAGGAAGGCATCAGGGAAAATGGCACGCGTCGCTCTTCAGATACCAAAAAAAATGGGTTTCTTTGGGCAATAGAGTCATCTTAGTTAGCTATGATCAACTGAGCATGATCACTTATTGAAAGAAAACCTTGTTTTTGGAATACCTGTGTGTGCTTTTGAATTGTGTAAGTTGCTACTGATTTTAACAATACAGTTAAAATACGTGTGGGCTGATTGCTCTGGGGAAATAAGGTGCCTATGCCTGGCTGGTTACCAACAGGAAGACAACCCTCTGAAAGAGACATTCTTCTGTCATTCTCAGATCCTACGTTAGTGGGTTTGGAAAAAATAAAAACAAGTCGTTTCCAAAACACTTTAAAAAAATAATGAGTAACAATCATCAAACTTTGAAATAATGGAGCTGATTGGGCTCCATTATTTCAAAGATCAGAAGTTTAGGTCTAGACTATGTCCAGTGACTTGTTCAAGATCGTACAACCTGTTAGTGGGAAATCTGTGGTTCAATACTCTGTCCCCAGAGGAGACAGGTTTTTCATGATGTTTGTGTCGAGACAGAGTTTAAAATATCTGAATATGTTCTATCTGATCTTCACTCAGAGACAGCCAAAAGGGGGAAGTGCAGATGACTCCTGGGTAGAGTCAAGCCCGCAAATTACGAGGGCACCCTCAAAGCTCTGGCTGGGCAGGACTGGATTCCCAAATGCCAGAGTCTTCCAGCACCCACCATGCATCCAGCACCCACCATGCGACTGGCTGGGATTAGAGCAGGTGCCGGCCCTTCTCCTCCGAGCATTGTGACAACAAAGCACATGTTCTGCCCAGGGCCCCTACATAGTCCTCCCCCCGCCACCTCCACGCAATTTCTTCTACTTTGAACATCCCTATGAGCATTGTGACAACAAAGCACATGTTCTGCCTGCCCAGGGCCCCTACATAGTCCTCCCCCCACCACCTCCACGCAATTTCTTCTACTTTGAACATCCCTACACTTCCATGGTGGCCATTTCATTTGTTTGTTTTAACATCGAGCATCTATTGCTTTTAAAATCAGTGCTTGTTTTTGTTGTTGTTGTTTTTAAATATTCCTATCTGGGGAAGATTCCTCAGAGAATTAAATGTGAGTAAAGTGTATGGTGGGCACTGGATTTCTGGACAATCCTTAGGAGGATTATCTCAGCAGGTCCAGGAGCTGGGCCACTGAGGGAGCTGCAGACAAGTCACCAAAACCCGGTGACTAAGACCCACCAACTGCTTGCACACTGGCCTGAGTTTGTATGGGCTGGTGAGGACAGTAGCTCTGAGGCACCACAGGTCTTATCAGCAGAAATATGGGGAGAGTGTGGGTCCACAGAGCGTGGCAGAACAACACAGATGCATTTTAAACAAGGAAACAGTTTAAAACCTGATTTCATTTCACAGGCATCGTGAAACACGCCCAGAGGAGGATAAATGGCACACACACCATTTCAACCACTGTTGCCCAGTCCGACCCCAGGAAGTCATGACCACGTGGTCAAATGTCTTACTCAGCTATTCCATATACATCCAGCCGCTCAAACCAGGGCCAAAAGAGGTAATCAATCATGGATATACAGTCTCCACCAAAGAAGACGGTGTTCTGATAGCTAAGAATCTAAAAGTTTAAACAGAACAAAAGCAAGTTAATTTGTTGATCTGCTGGCATAGTTATAGATACTAAATACAAATATCAAATTAGTTCCCACAGAGGGAGAACTTAGGCTTTGATTCTCCTTCTGATTTGTTAGGTAAGTGCTTCCTCCCTTTTTCTGAGGTTTCCTCCACCCTATTTAGGGTAACACTCCTGGCCACACTCAGTCCCTTCCCTCCTTTGAACCCTAGAGGGAGAGGGTGGCTCCTCTGATGGGAGAATTTGGAAGGACAACCCAGGCAGAGGGAGCCTGTCCCTCTCTCAGCCTGGAGCAGGCTCCTCCCGGTGCTATGCTCTCCATGGAGCAGCTCAGCCCCCAGAGAGGGGAGGCCCTGTGTCAAGCCAATGCAGCTTAATACTGGGATGGAGGAGGGCCACAGTAGGAACCCCACTTGTTCCAGTTGTGACCCCCCACTCTCCAGGATTCACTTATCTGTAACAAAGGGGATACTGTGTCACCATGTGCCTTCCTCTTTTGCTTGCTTTCTTTTAAAAAAATATTTTTATTGATTTCAGAGAGGAAGGGAGAGAAATAGAAACATCAATGATGAGAGAAAAATCATTAATCAGCTGCCTCCTGCACGCCTCCTATTGGGGATCAAGCCTGAAACCCGAGCATGTGCCCTGACCAGGAATTGAATCATGACCTCCTGGTTCATAGGTCGACACTCAACCACTGAGCTGGGCAAGAAAGAGCAGTGCTACTTAATGGACTCCCTCTAATCCAGAGGTTCTCAACCTGTGGGTCGCGACCCCTTTGGCAGTCGAACGACCCTTTCACAGGGGTCACCTAAGACCATACTGCATATCAGATATTTACATTACGATTCATAACAGTAGCAACATTACAGTTATGAAGTAGCAACGAAAATAATTTTATGGTTGGGTCACAACATGAGGAACTGTATTTAAAGGGCCAGAAGGTTGAGAACCACTAGTCTAATTAGAGTCTAATCCCACCATTGTCTTTTTATCATATTTTCTTTTTTATTTCAGTTCTTTGAACTTCACACTTGTTGGCCACTCAACATTACAATTTTTTACATTAAAATAAAATTTCTCTTTCCCAAATGGAACAAATTAATCCAGATAGAAAGCAGATAAACTCTTAACAGACAGCCAAAGTCAAAATAAATAAACAAATAAAAGCACTTGAAAATTTAAATAGCAAAAGTACTTAGCAGAGATTATTGTTGGGCCAGGTTTTCCCAGAGAGAAAGGTATGGTGTCAATTACCTAGCTAATCAGATGACTTTGACCCATTTAACTCATAGTCAACTAAATTCTTCCCTGCACTTATAGATCTAGATTCCCGTGCCCTTTATCTAGATTTCCATACTCCTATCTTTATCAATCAGGCTTGATTTTTTATACT
This sequence comes from Myotis brandtii, assembly GCF_000412655.1. Classification (NCBI taxonomy): domain Eukaryota; kingdom Metazoa; phylum Chordata; class Mammalia; order Chiroptera; family Vespertilionidae; genus Myotis; species Myotis brandtii. Next base: position 1,952,885 of record NW_005370043.1, read on the forward strand.
CTGAAACAGATGTTGACTCTATGATGTAGTGTAGGGTTATAGTTAAGAAAGTAAGTTCTGCTCTGGCTGGTTTTGCTCAGTGGTTAGAGTGTCGGCCTGTGGACCGAAGGGTCACAGGTTCAATTCCCGGTCAAAGGCATGTACCTCAGTTGCAGGTTCCCCAGCCCCATAGGGACCCTTGTGGGAGGCAGCCAATCAATGTGTCTCTCTCACATTGATGTTTCTCTCTCCCCGCCCCCCACCTTCTTCCTCCTCCTTCCTGGTCCTGTGCTGGGCTCCACCTCTGATTCAACATGAAACCCACGGCAACTTATGTACCTCTTCTTCCAAGCCTCAATTTTCTCATCTGTAAAATGGTGACAATGTTAGTGCCCATCATTCATGAATAAAGTGAGTTCTTGTGATGACAAAGCACAGTGACCTTAGAAGGTTACATCCACATAAAGCAAATCCACCCTCACAGAAAGGATCAATGGGGTCCCCACATCCTTCTCAGAGAAGAAAGGAAATCCTGTGGCCCTAAGTCTAAGTCTTCATTCTCTCCCAGAACGGCATAGAGAAGCCCCCTTCCTGGTGTCCTGAAAATCGGGAAAAAATGTGAGATGGTGTCACTTTGTTCAAAGAAACCACTAACAGGATAGTACTAAAACAACAGAATCTGGCCAATAAAAATTCAAAACAGAGACTATTTTCAGTCATGTATAAATAAGATCTGACATACAGAGTAGAGGGACAAATTGTTCCGTTTTCATGGATTCCAGAAAGGCACAAGACTTCTTATGTTCAGGAATAAAAATAGTTTCCCAAATTTGTATCACTGATTTTGAAACATATACTTCCAGCTTATTACTAGCTTTCATGGCACAAATCAGAACCCAATCTAAGTGGATCAACTCTGGAATTTCTGTGTAACTCCTGTGCTTTACAGAGCAGAGGTGCTTTTGGGAAAGTCCTTGTCAAAAGAAATCATATGCAGACATTTAATGGAACCCATGGTGGGTCCTTTGGTAAAGTAACAAGATATTTTGAAAATGAATAGTTGCTTAGTAATTGACATTTATTTAGTATATGTTTCTGAAGCTTTTCATTTACTCAAAATAGGAGTGTATGCCATTAAATATATATGATCTTATAGCTATGATCAACCTGTACATAAGCTCTCACAAAGTAATTCAAGTCGTAACAAGGTACTTTGTATACTAAAAAGTCAAGATGAGCATATAGATGAAATGGGTGAGGCATCAACTATTTTCTGGCAGCTTCTACCCCATCCCCAAAATACATATGCACATTCCTTTGCACTTTTCTTAAATCCAAGAGTGACTTGGGACCACTCACATCAAGATCCTTAGCGTTCTTGCCTCAGCTGCCTCAGACAGACATTTCTCCACCAGATTTCTCCCAGGGCAAAGCTAAAAATCCCAACAGAATATCTGGCTTCCTGTAAACTAGCACAACATGCCAGCTCCTTTACAGACACATCCCAATGATGTAGGAGAACATACTGGCCAGCCCTCCTCAGAGATTTAGTGAAGTCTTAGGACCCTCAATAGGAGAGCTCCCTTCTATGCAAACCTGATAACTTCCAAACATGTGAAATAACTTTTCCCCTTAGAATCACAGAACATCAGCACCGGAAGGGCCACTGGAAGTCATCTTGTGTGACTCCCCTCCCCCCACCATCATTTTGCCATTTTTTTAGACCAGGCTCATTACACAAAAGATTAGAGCTGCAGGGTAAAAGAAGTGTACAATAAAATATTAAATATGAAAAATAATAAAATGCTAAGCTCTGGGAAAATAAAAGAACAGAAGGTCAAAAAGGAAGGAAAATGGTATCAAGATATCAAGCCCGGAGTCCCGCAGAGATCCTTAAAGCTTTGAATTGGACTTGGGTTTCCTGGCAGCAGAAATGGAGAGGAAAACATCCTGGCAAGCTGAGTCTTGTCTCTCACATGGAAGCACAAGAGACTCTCACTGTCAGGGTAGGAAACAGACCCAGGGAGGTAAAGAGACCCTCTGGCTAGTGCCAGAGCTAAGACGGAAACGTCATTTTTAAAAACTCTATTTTGAGTTCTTTCTGTTTCCCGCCTGCCACAGTGAGTGATGTTGGCCATTCTTAATATTGAATAGCTTCCCTCACAGTGGAATCCCTCACTTTTAGCGCTATTGTCCTTGGCATCACCAAGCAAGGCAAAATGGCCTGCTTAGGGGAGACATTGTTCTTCCAAGGCCCAGGCATCCCTCACGAGGCCACATGTGGGGAGGGAACTGAGGCTCTGCCTTCTAGCCCTTCTAACACATCTTCAATTCAGGCTTAAGAAATTGAGGTATTTGAGGGATAGCCATTTGATGTTCTGAAATAATAGAAAATCTATTTTTTAAACTTTCTGTTCTCCAGTTCACTGAAAAATGACTACAGAGGGTGGTCCCCTTGCTTTTAAAGGATGTGATAAGAGATGAAGAGTGGGCATGCAAATGAAGAGCAAAGGACCATTTGGTTTGATGAGGGAACACTATTTCCACCCCCTGAAGGTGAAAAGCCTGGTAGGAAGGTCCCCTCATCTTCTGTGAGGATCTCTCGGGCTCCCCCAGGGGGATGGAAAGGAGGTTAGCAGCTGGAGCACAAGTGGAAGGAAGAAGCGCGCGGGTTCCCCCTTGTGGCCATTGCTGGTGAGGCGCACTGACTGTGGCACCTTCAGGAGGTTCACAGGGAGGAAGAAATCTTATCTGTAAGGGTTTTGTGTACAAACAAGGTCACGAAGAGAAGAGAATCCGAGACTTCCTCAAACCAGGCATTCTAAAAAGCTTCAGTCTACAGTCCTGGACTCTTGGATTCAGCTTCAATAATTGCTGCCCTGAACCCCCAGCCTCTAAGGAGGACAGACAGCGTGATGGCTCACATTGGGGTGCTCATGTCCTTGCTGGAGGAGGAAAAAGGAGGTTTTTCTTGATAGAAATAGTTCTTAAGCAGCAGGACCGCCTCTCCTTCCCTTCCCCCTACACACACACCCAAAAGACACAAAGCTGCTTGCCAATAAACCAGCAATTCAGGCCCTTATCCAAAAGCAACAGTAAAGTACTCAACTCCAGAGTAGAAGTCTTGAGTTCATAAAAGATAAGGGGAGATTCTCCAGATTTCAAATTCCAGGGCCCTGCTACACTGATATACAGCTGAAGGTGAGCTAATGACAATGAACCAATGACACCCGTAAAACAAACCAAGTGTGTATAACAGAGTATAAAATCATTTGTCCTCTACAAAGAAACCTTAGAAGTAGTGACTGGTAGAACATGCCCCATCTTGCTGCTCATCACTATGAAGATTCAGAAGGCATCTTGCCAACATTTGGGGATTAAAGGACCACCCTGAAAATTCTATCCTGGCATCCTCTTAATGGGCTTAATTCTTTTGCCAAAGTTTATTTGTAAGCTAGTAAGGGGGTTGAAGCTAGCAAAGCAATGCTTGACAAGTCAAACATCTTTAAAGTGATGGATGGTGGATGAAAAGATAAATGAATATTGATCGAATCTCTGAAGCGGGGAGTGAGGGGGAACCTCCTGTGTATAAAAACAACAGAAGAAATCACAACAGAAAATATTATGGCACAGAATTTTTAATGTTATATTTCTATGCATACAGAAAAAGATAAGCCAAGTTAAAAGTTATAACAAAAGAAAACTAAAATGTCTTAAAAACAAGCAAATATCTTTTACCTGTAAGAAACTCTTTAAAAGGAACTTTCACAAATCAGCAAGAAAAACCAGTAAGACCTTGATAGACAAGCCGGCTAACAGACCATTTTCACACAAAAAACAAGAATACTAAGAGATGGCATACTTTGGGGGAAATATCCCACTTCACTAGCAATCAAAGAAATACTCATTCTATCAACAATGAGAAATTGCTCTCTCTCTTCAAAACAGGCACATATCTTTTTAAAAATATATATATATTATTGATTTTTTTTTTTTACAGAGAGGAAGGGAGAGGGATAGAGAGTTAGGAACATCGATGAGAGAGAAACATTGATCAGCTGCCTTCTGCACACTCCCCACTGGGGATGTGCCCGCAACCAAGGTACATGCCCTTGAGTCCGCAGGCCAATGCTCTATCTGCTGAGCCAAACCGGTTAGGGCGGCACATATCTTTTTACACGAAGTTCCCCAAGAGTGAAAAGGGGGTAGAGCAAAGGGCATTTTCATATACTGCTCTTTGGGGAGGATGTAGCATCATACAGCTCCAGCCTGTACAGTGTTCATGCCCTTTGATCTGGTAATGCCATTCCTGGAAATCAGACCCAAGCACATATTCTAAAATAGAGAAAGCACGAGTTAAGATGACGAGTAGCTGAACTTATCAAAGTCAGGCAGAAAGACGAAGTCTGTACAAGCAGAAGGTGTCAGGGTGACCAGGTTAACGACCCTATATCGCTTCTTCCATTGGATCTAACCAGGAGAGGGGCCCCTTTTTGTACCTCTTCAAGGTTGCAGAATTCCTCACGAAGGGCTAGCTTCAGATCACAGCATTCTTTCCCGCATCTTAATGCTACCAGACACTCCTTGGTCAAATGTGGGACCTAATCAGAGGACACAGGTTTCTTAGTGGAGAAATCTGAGGGAACTCCACGCTTCTGCTCTGCCTAAAAACACAGCCAAAGCTTTGTCCCTCCAGCTTAACAGGCCAACGCCCACATCCCGGCTCCTCAATAGGAGTATCCTGAGGGTTCTCTGTGGTTCCAGCAATCCATTTGCCATAGCTCCCTGGTAAAACAAGGTGCTTTAAAAAAGTGTTCTCAAGTGCTTCTTACTTGATCAGCTATTTCCATGCTGTACAATCTTAGGCAGGCACTTAACCTCTCTAAGCCCCAGTGTTCCCACCTAAAAAATGGATACAGTAATAGTACCCACCTGGTGCAAGGGCAGTTGTAAGGGTTGCATGAGTTAACCTTTATAAAGGGAGTTAGAATAGTGCTTGGCACATCATACACGCTCAGTATATGTCAATTGTTTTTATTGCATTTCAAAGAGAACCATCTTAAAGTTTCTCCACTTTTTTCCCAGTTATCAGCAGGTACCCCCTTTTGTCTCCACATTTCCTGGACAGTTGGCACTCTTGCTCTGAAAAAAGAGCAGTTCCCTTCCGTGCGTTAGTGTCTTTATTCCCCAATATTTTTAAACCTGAAACCTTAATAATATTCCCTGTAAAGCATCACCAGTTTTCAGCTCTTTCAATATTCCTGTCTTAAGTCACACAGTCAAAACTTTGCCATCATCATACCTCTGAGACTGCTAGTTCACATGGAAAGCACCTCTCAGTGAAGCCTTTAACCTTTAATATCAGAGGCGATGGCTCTGCTATAATTGCATACCAGTTATTCTCCTAAGGCACACGCAGTATCAAAACAAAACAATGTCACTGATGATTGGGCTTTAAAAATGAACTGAAGTTTGGGAAAAACATACAAAGTAAGAGAGCGTACGTGGCTTTTTTTAAAAAAAATTCAACATACCTTATAGAATAGCTCCAATAACATCTTTTGGCGAGCTCGCTCATAAGGGTCATATGGATACAGCTTCCTTCCCGGATAAGCATCATCCAGGTACTCACAAGCGATCACAGATTCGTAGATCAGCTGACATCTGCTGTTTTCCAGGACAGGGATTTGGCCAAAGGGGTGCTTTGTATAGTACCAGTCAGGCTTGTTTCTCAGGTTAATGTTGATAACCTCATAGCTTAAAAGGCAAAGGGGAAACAAGACAACAAACGTGAGAGGCTGACCCAGACAGACTCGCATCTCCAGAGCGGAAGAGAAGCCGGGGACCCCGCTCCAGATTTGCAACATCCCCCGTGCCACCGGCCACTGACCTTCTATCTCTCACCTGATGCCTTTGGCCAGGAGGACCAGCCGCGTTCTGTGCGCAAAGGGACAGAACCTCATGCTGTAGATTCGGATCAGGCCCTCTGGGACCGGCCCTGGGGGGACACTTCCTGCGGGGGGTACCAAGAGGTGGATTAGGCCACTGGGGAGAGGGGCTCACTCTCCTCCCAGTGACCTCAAGAGGGCTGTGCACTCCTCCTCCTCCTCCTCTGGAGTCCCCAGACTGGACACTTTTGCACGTGGCTTTTGTGCAGAGG
>NW_005370043.1:1959054-1969964 GCF_000412655.1 Myotis brandtii
CCCCCCCCCGGAGCTGGTCTGGGGGCCAAGGCCCAGCGTCTCCATACCGCGGACCCAGAGGACTCACCTTTCCCCAGGCTCCGGCTCTCATCCTCACCCATGGTTATCGTGCGTCTGCACAGCGCCCAATGCTCCAAGCCTCGCCTTTGGAGCTCGCCGCGGCCGCAGCCACAGGCTCCGGCGCGCCGCCCCTGCAGCCCAAATTCAAGGTTTAAGGGACTGGGATCTGGTGGGGCAGCGGGGACGTGATCTGGGAAGCGAGCGAGGTAGGATAACAACGTGGAGAGACTTCGCCCCAGACTTGGAAGTCCAAGTAGGAGTGTGGACAAAACACAACAAATAAAAACCCTGAGAAGTACCCCCTGCCTTGAACACGTGGGTACAGCCTTCGGTGGGGTCCCTTCTCGGCACTGAGAATCTGTGGAGATTGAGCATTGAAACTCCAGCTATTTCAAGGGAGTTTAACAAACACTAACCTGGGTAGCACTAAGGTTTTCTTTCCCATTGTAAGCCCTCCCTCCTGCATCTCTAAGACAATAGGCCTCATTCTCTGTGGAGCACAAAAAAATAAAGGCAAGCTTTTTCATAATATAGCAGATGAGAAGAAACACTTCTTAGTATTGAGCTCTTGCACGCCCGAGTGTCTCCTTAAATTGTGTGCCCTCACTGGCCTCACTCTAGTTCCAGCCCTATTCGTGAGATTGTACCCAAGCTATGAAAAAACTGGTAATGAATTTGAAACAAGATAATCTAGAGGCAAAGAAAAATTTGTGAGCTCTCCCCATCCCCCAGCATGAATCTTAGAGAAGACCCTTTATAATGGCTAAGGGCACACTGTCAACAGCCCAGCAATACAGGGTTCACTTGGATCGCTCTTCCAGCTACATGAAATCAAGGCGGTAGCTGGCCTTTACTCTGACCCTAAGCAGCTTGGTGACCCTGAAATTGAGCAGATGGAAAGAGAACTTATTTGATTTTTACAGGATTGAGCTGAAACAGGAATTACTCATCAATGCATTTCAGAGGGTTGACAAGTAAAGGAGGAAAGAAAAGCATTCTATGCCTCACTCATTCTGATTAAATGGTTTCCATGGATTACCTTTTTGATTCCCACAACTACTCAGGCAATATTATTATTCCTATTTTACAAAATAGAAAATATCCTCAGGAAAATGAAATTATTTGTCCAAAGTGACCCGCTAGTAGGGTTGAAGAACTTTAAAAGTCCAAAGCTGGCTCATTGTCTTGGCCTCTAAAGCAGCTAACAGTGTGGAGAGGAAAGGATCTAAGTCCTGGAAAAGATCTAACACGTAATTGCTGCTCAACAATTGTTAGCTGAATCTAAATATCCTTCATTAAAATGACAGAACCTAATTATGTAGCTCATGATTGGACACATTTTGTCGTTTGGAATTCCAGTCTATCCAGAAATTCTTGGTTAATAGTGTTAACATTTTTTCCCTACTAAATAGGAATCTTTGAAAGTCTTTGGAATAGTGACTCAACAACATTGTTAGGTCATCCAGAGTGATTTCATGTGGGACATGACAGGTTGTTGTGGATTTATAAGTTTGGGGAATGGCAAAAATGTTCTAATACATTTTCTCTCAAAAGAAATTGCATATGTGTCAGCAGGAAGTCTGGTATTGGAAAAGACATTGGTTCTTCACTTGCCATCCTGACAATTTTGCATTTTGGAAGATAAAGTAATAGGATAACTACTATTCTGAAACTAATTTTAATCAATGAAGACAAACTGAGTGGTGAATAGTTTCCATTAGGGTTTACTCTTGGTGAATTTCATATAATTTTCACATGTCATAAATTATGATTCTTCTCTTGGTTTTTTCAAACATTTAAAAATATAAAAACCATGCTTAGTTCTTATGCTGTACAAAACCCAGCAGTGGGCTGGATTTGGCTCTCTGGCCTGACTTTGCCCATCCTGGAGGAAACTAACAATGAATGAAATTTTAAGGGCCAAACTGGGGATTCCATTTGCAAAGTAAAAGGTTCCACTTTTCCACTATGCTAGAGAGAACCTATTTCCAAGATTCCCCCTCCCCTTATAGCCACCTTTAAAGGAAACCAACTCTGAGAGTTGGTAAATGCTGTTTCTTTAAAGTATATTCGTGTATGGGAAGTCACATTCTAAAATGCAAGTCTATTTGGTGTAGTTAGGGGAGAATAGACAAAGTAATGAAAACAATTCTTCCCCTGAAGGGAAGGAAAATAATGTCAAGGTTCTCCGTTGGCACTTATACTCAAACCCTGGCTTTGGCACTTAGACAAGCTCTCTCTCTTTGACCTTCATCCTTCTCATCTGTGAAATGAGAAAGAAACAGCACCTTCGTGATGGGTTTTGAATATTGAATGAAATCATACAGGTGATCCTCAGTATAGTAAGAGCTCAAAGTTAATGACTAATTGTAGTGAATAAGAACACATTGTTAAGAGCATAGTGCATTCCAATTTTGTATCCATAAAGATGAAATGCACTGCAATCCAGCTTTGCCAAGCATATTAGAATTAGAATGCAACACTGAATATTTCTTTCACCAGTTACCAGTTAAAATGGCAGTTGAATGCTGCAGGCTACATTTCAGTAATGGGGATTTTAATCCTACCGCTGAACACTGTGGTTTCCCTGGAAAGAGTTTAATTATGACCTTTGAGTTTATCCCTACTTCCCTTTAAAGACCCAATAGGTACTTCTTTGAAATCCTCTTTGCAGATTGTCCTTCTATGTAATTATATCATGTTTACACCTCTATTATACAGACTCATTCAAGCAAGAAACAAATGGTAACAAGGCCATATTAAACCTACTCCAAATTGGTTTCCAGCTACCTGAAATATAATCGGATCTATTTGCAAATGTGGGGATCTTCAGGCATGGGTAATAGTAACTTAAGCCTTCGAGGAAAAGAATGCCACCACAGAAATAATTTACTCTATTTAATTGAATCTCTGTTTTGAGAATAGAACTGGAGCTAGCATTTTTCAGGTGTTTTTTTTAAAAAAAAATGTTTTCTCTCATACCTATCTCGGATGGTGGCAAAACCTGGAGGACATCCCTCTGAATACTTCCGAAGCCTAATTTCCATGAAAGATGACTGGGTGTTGGGATATTGTTCACCGAGTTTGAAGAATAAGTGAGAAAAAAACAGCTCTATTTTCAAATAGACTTGTTTGAAATAGAATCAGGACTTGTTTCCAGAATTGACCACACACCCCTTTTCCTTTCAAATGCAACCCTGGCCAGACCCACGCACCCACCCGGTAGAGGGGACAGGAGAGACGCCGCCAGACACCTCCCCGCCCGTGGGAAAGGGAACCGGCTGTAAAACGAGGGTGGAGCCCGCCCCTAGAGTGAGATCCTACCCGCCTACTGGCCCCGGTGCCCAGAGCTCCAGCCAAACCCTAGAGGCCTTCAGAAGCGCTCTGGCCAGTCCGTGCGAGCGAGAGCGAGCGGAGCCACTGGGGGGCTGCGCTCCGGGCTGCTGGGAACCGGAGTCTCGATTCTCCACGGGTGTCTGTGACCGGGTAGTGGCTCTCTGCGGCACTTCAGTGCCCGGGTCTGCATCCGACTGAAGTCCGCCCGCAGCCGACCGGGGCCCAGAGTGTGGGGCAGGCCGATCTGAGCAGAGATGGGTCGCCCAGAGCTTGGGCGTTGACGGCCGAAGGCCCTTTGTGAAGTCATTCTTTGTCAGCTGCCTCTCAGGGTGCGGCCCCCAGATCGCTTGCATCACAATGGGGTGGGAGGGGGGCGCTCTTTTCAAATGTGGCCCACCCGGCCCACCCCCAGCAGTGAGCCCAAGGTGATTGCTAGGTGCTCTTCCGTTGAAGTACAGGAAACCAGACTGTATTGGGGCTGGCTGGTCAACAGCCCCTTAATTCTGACAGTAAGAACAGGGTGCTGGGTGTGTCCTCCAGATATTTCTGCCAGCATCGTAAGGTCTCATTTAACCTCAGGACCTTAGTTGAATGATCTATAGAGTGAAGTGATGCTCTCTGACCTACCTTCTTCTCCTGGAGGTGATGTGATGATAAACATTAGTGAGAAGACCAATGGGCTATGGAAGTGTATGGAAGATGGCATTACTACTTCTGAATGGGGATATTACCTATTACTCATTCGGCCTTACATACCACATTAAGGGATGTGGTCTCCACAGTAATTACATATTGAATGGGTTGTACAACATAATCTCTATGTTGTACACCTGAAATAGGATTTTGGTAGGGAGGAGTTGAAGAGGATACAGATTGGATATTGGAAATCAAATAGGAGGCCACCTAGTCACCTGACTTTGAGGTGATGCAGGTCTGGTCTTCATGGGTGACAATGGCAAGTGAAATTCAGTTGATGATGGAAAAAATGAGGATTGAAAATTCTCAATTCAGAACTTTGAAGACAAACTTGAAAGGGCATCTCTTGAAATGACAATGGGGTATCCACGTGGAAATGTTCTATGGGCGGTTAGAAATCTAGATTGAAGTCTAGATCTCAGTAGAGAGGATGACTTAGAGGTTTTCAGCGGAGACTGATAGAAACCTTAGTGTCATTTGAGCATCCGGAGCAGGAAATGTGTTTACATTTCTGCATGAAGGCCTTAAGGAAACCCCACCGCTGGGCCATGATGTCAACTCAAAGAAGGTGATCCAAAGAAACATGAGAGCACTTGTTAAGATAAAAGCATGCTTTTATTCCTATTAGTGAAGGAAAGTATCAGATATATTTTCATTGTTGACTTCTGCCCCCATCAGAGCCCGTAGTCACAGGCCTCCAGGCTGTTCTGCAAGTAGAGATTTAAGAAACCTTGAAAGGTTTTCACGTCAATGAGGAGAGCTGATACTGTGGGGTCTTTCCTCATGGCTGCCATCCAGAGCTTAAGTTTTGGAGTGTGGTCTACACACCTGTGGGAGATGGAAAGAATGAAGGTGTGAGCTGGACGAAAGAAGAAGGCATTGCAAAGTCTATATGTCATCATTAGCACTCTGCAGTTTCACTTTGTTCTCCTCTAACCTTTTAAAGTAGTTCTTTAAAATGTACATAATCATAGAATAAGGCATGCCTCCTTTTGTTGAGCTTCTCAGATGTTGCGTTTTTTACAAATTGAAGGTTTGTGGCAACACACCTGCATTGAGCAAGTCTGCATTGAGCAAGTCTACGGGCGCAATTCTCCCAAGAGCATTTGTTCGACTTCGTGTCTCTATGCCACATTCTGGTAATTCTTAGAATATTTCAAACTTTTGCCATTGTTTTTATATTTGTTGTGGAGATCTGTGATCATTGATCTTCGATGTTACTAGGGCAAGACCCCACACTATATACATATATAAAGAGTAACCCTTAATAGCTCTAAGCTCTAAGAGGGAGTAAGCTAAAGTGGCTGCCAAACTTCAAAATATGGAGCTTGCAAACCAGTATGGAATCTTACTGGTAACTGGGAGGTAGCATTGGTCATATAATCCTGCATGACAGCCTTATAAAAATGTACATCCTTATGGATTTAAAAAAAAGTTTCAATTACAGTTGACATTCAATATTATATTAGTTTCAGATGTACAGCATAATGGTTAGACATTTATATAACATACAAAGTGATCCCCCAATAAGTCTAGTACCCATCTTACACCATACCTAGGTATTACAACATTACTGTCTATATTCCCTATGCTGTATTTTACATCCCTGTGACTATTTTGTAACTGCCAATTGTATTTCTTAATACCTTCACCTTTTTCACTCAGCTCCTCCTCTCCAAACCTTCCTTATGGATTTTTATTAAGGAGGGAAGGAGTAAATTACTTTTAAAACATTTTACCACATGTCACAGAACCCCTGCCTACTCCCCCTGATGGGAAGCAGTGGTGAGTGTAGGTATATGACATGCACAAGTCTTCCTTCTGTCTGCCTTTTCCCATTCATAAAAGTTGTATAAAATATTTTTGTTCAGAAAAAGGTCAACATATACTATTCAAATTATCATTATCCTAAATTATGCACAAAATATTCAAATGTCTTACTCATTTAACTCCAGTGCTTCCAGTCGTTCAAACCAGGGCCACATGAGGTAATCAATCATAGAAAGTGAATTGCCACCAAAGAAGGTTGTCTTCTTATTGGTCAGAACCTGGACATTAAACAGCATAAGAGTACTTCTTATTTGGATATCAGAGATGATGCAGGTGAGACCAGCAGCTTTTACCCTGACATATCCAAGTTCACTTTTTGTCTATTTGATCAGTTTAAGCTTTACTATTTGTTAGTTTGGGATGAAACAAAACAATAAACAAAATAAACTGGAAAGCAACAGAGTGCAAGACCTTCGTAATACAACATAGGACTGGTATTCAGAATATAGAAAGAACTCTTGGGAATCAAGATAAAAGGCAAATCCACCTATTAAAGAAATTGGGCAAGACTTACACTTCACAATTAAAGGATATCCAAATGGCCAATAACCATTTGAAAAGGTAGTCAATTACATTAGTTATCAGGGAAATGCAAATTAGAACCAAAATGTAATACCACTATACATCCATCAGAATGGCTAAAATGAACAAGACAAAGTTAGCGAAGGTGTGGAACCACTGGTGATAGGAATGTAAATTGGTACAACCATGTTTTAATAGTATCTACTAAAGCTGAGTACATGCATACTTTTAACCCAGTCATTCTACTTGGAAATGTGAACATATATTCACCAAAGAATGTTCACTGCAGCACTAACTGTAACAGCCCCAAAGCGGAAATGTTTTCTGCTCACAAGGAGTAAAAAGGATCTTTTTAAAAACTGTGATACAGCCATATGCTGGAACTACAAAAAATAGGAATGACCTACACCCAACATAAATGAACTTCACAAACCTAATATTGTATGAAATAGCCAGACCCAAAAAAGTGCATATTATTAGAGTCCATTTATATAACAAAAAAAATAGCCAAAACGAATATTCTGTGTTTTGCTATGGGTGCTGATTCTATGGCTATGTTTCCTATGTAAAAATTCATCAAGCTGGACTCTTATGTTTTGGGTACTTCTCTGCATATAATTCTTCAATAAAACAATTTACTTAAAATATATTGGGAATAGCTAGTTTAACAATTAGCTGTTAAATAAAATTATTTGAAAGCCAAGCGTAAACTATGTATTCGAAATTCAAGAAGGTGAATTGGTATTATGTTTTTGTCAAAGGGGGGGAATTCAGAATATTATTTGATTAATCAATATCAAATCAACTTAACCCTTTATAAAACTTCTACAGTTTTTTTCAGGGCCTGTATAACAGTCTGCATTGTAAACTGATTGTTTAAATCTACCTGAAGCATTTGGAATGTCTGAAGGCCAAGAGGAAGACTCAATCTAAAGGCCCAAAATGGCAACTCTCCCGCAAAGGAGGTAAAACACATCTGGCTTTGCCAAGTGTCTGTAGGATTCATGGCAAACTCTTTGTGGTGGGAAATGTTTATTATATAATACTCAGTAAAATAACACAGGATGGTATCAATGCTCTGATTACATTTATGTTAATCTTTTTATTTATTTATTTATGGACAGGGACTGGAAGCAGCATGGGAAAAAAAAGAAAACAGGTGACACATTATAGAAATATTGGTGAATTTCCTTTTTTCCATGTTATTTTAACATCGATGCAACAAAGCATTTTAAAAGCCCATGACAAAATATTTTTAGGTGTTTTGGTTTATATCTTAAAACACACAGCTTATGTCAATCTGTTATAAACTAAAATTTCTTATTTGGTATTATTACTAATTCCTATAAAGTGATCTGGGGAATGAGGATATGAAGAAAAGAGTGTCGAAACAAGTGGGTAGGTGTAGTGTATCATTTACTCTGATAAAAGCCAAAAGACGCGATTGATTACCTCCTCAAGCTTGCTGAATTCTTGGCGAAATTCTTCTTTCAGGTCAGAGCAGTCTTCCTTATTTTCACTTCTTATAAACCTTCCTACCAAAGGTGGCACCTAGACAGAGAATAATTGCTTAGTTTATTGGTGGGAGACTAAGTATACCAGCCTCACATAAAAACACGATAGAACCCTTATTGTCCCAGTGTCAGAGTGTTCTAGAAACTTCAAGGGTGTACCCATTCCTGTGTTCAGAGAGGTCATATACCGATCTTAAAAATAGTTTCGTGGCCAGAGATGCTATATGAAACAGGATTTTGTAAATTGCAAATAACAACCCACTTTGGCAAGTTTGAGCCAAAAACATCTGTAAAGGACACTGAGTGTCTCATTGAATTGTTGGGAGGCTGAACAAACAGGCTCAAAACTAAGCTGGAACATTCCAAAATCATGCCCAAACTGGCCTGTGGAAAGCACCCACTGTGACCTGTGAGCTGTGAGCTGAAACTACAGAGGTTACAGTGTGTGCCACTGCCAGCAATGACTCCGAGATAACCAAGGCCACTAGCACCAAAGCTGTTTCTGCTCTGGAATATCTCACAACCAGCACGGCTCCTGGAAATCCAGAAGCTCTGCTGCCAGCCACTCTCACCAGCAGCACCAGTGCCTCAGCCCAACCCATTTCCTCACACTGATCATTTCTGAATTGAACTCTACCATGTGTGTATCTGACAGGGAGAGCCTTGGGCCCAGGCCTTGTCCCCAGCTGCAAAGGGAGCTTGGGAAAGAGAATCTTTCTGCTTTCTACGTTGGGGAGGACATGAGAAGACTATTCAAAGGGGACTGACTCCCTGAAGGCCTGACAGGTGTAGTGTCACATGCTTTAAGGCTTGTGGTGGAGGTGCTTGTGTGTTTTAATCCTTCAGTCTTTGGTATCATCTCATTGCAAAAGACAGAAGCCTACTCATCCCAGTTTAAGTAAACAGGCACTCGTGAAAATCCAGGAGACACCGCTGAAATCCTATCCATGTCAGTACAACTTGCCCTCATTGGAGCTGAAGGTTTGCAGGCAGCCCTTCCATCCACATTTCCTGCCTGGTCTTTCCTCTTTGCTTACCCTTAAATGTCTGTTCCACATTATTTTCCACATACAGTTCCCTTTGCAGTGTTTTTAATTTCCACTTCCCCAAAAATGTATTTTTTATGTGGCTTTGGTTTGTCAAGTCTCTCTCTCTCTCTCTCTCTCTCTCTCTCTCTCTCTCTCTCTCTCTCCCTCCCTCCCTTTGCATTTGAAAATATTTTCTATATATCTGAGGCTCTTGCCATTTGAAAATTTGTTAAGATTGCCTTCAATTTGGCATAAAAAACCTAAAGAGCAGGCTATAGACAACACCTTGTATGTACCATGATCTTAAGAATGCCTGTTCCCTGGGGTTAACATATTGGAATATATTGTGTGGCCAGCACATACACTGAAAAATTAGGACAAACTGAATTTTTTAGGTACAGGTGCAGCCATGGGTAGAAATGAAGTATAGTGGTAACATTTTAGAAAAATGTTACTGTCTTGTGAATTGGCCCACAATAAACGAATGAGTATGAAGACATTAATATGAGCATGTTTGAAGGACATTGCATTGGTAAAGCCACAGATTTCTAGAATGCTTTTGTTAATTATGATTTGTTCTATAACAATGAAACAATTTTACTTAAGGTTGAGTCACATCATATTCTCAATTAATTCTGCAAATTCAGTTGCATTAGCTTGGTCTATAAAGCAGAGATAAACAATGATTTTTAAAAAGCACATGATTCTATCTGATATCCCATTGAGTTCACATCCAACAGCAACATTGACATGGGAGACAAAGGCATCCCTTAAGCACAGGTTCCACGTGCTTCTAGACTCACCTCCCTGAGTATGGTTATAACACTTAAAGATACATGTTTTTGGTATAACTTCACCCCCAAACACAGGAAAAAATGGGTTTTATACCTTATATGACTTTTTAACTGGAAAAAAATGTTTCCAAGGCAGGAGGTGAGATGCACTAAACCTCAATGAGACTAACTTCCCCCAGCATGGGGTTTTCCTATGGATTTTCAAGGGCAATGTTGGCTATCATAGGCATGCACAGCTCCTCCTTGATATACTGCATGCTCTCCCACATGGTTGTACCAGTTTACCATTTCATCAGCAATAGTGATAGGCGCTCTTTGACCACATCCTTGCCTCCAGTTGGTCTTCACAGACTTTTAATGTTCTCTTATATGGTAAGTGTGAGGGATTACTTGGTTGTTTACTTTGCATTTCCCTGATTAGTAGAGTTGTTGAGCATATCTTCATAGACTAATTAGCCCTTCTGCGCAGGCATTCTCCTCTGAATTTTCTGTTCATTTTGAAATTCTTGTATTGATTCTATAAGTGCTGTTTATGTATTCTGGATGTGAATTGTATGAGCCGTTGTTCTTATTTGCAAGCAGAAGAACACACTCTAGCTAGTTTAAGCAGAAATGGCATGTATTAAAAGGATTTTGGGCAAGCAATGGAATCTCTGGAAGGGCCAGAGAGTTGACTGGGAGGTCCTGTGGTTTGTCCAGATCACACTGCAGGATTGTCACAGCAAAGGCCTCACTGCTGCACAGCCGGGCCCAACACTGAGTGTGCCAGCAAGGAGCCTCGAGACTGAGGGCTGGAAACACTGTCTGCTGTCCCCTAAAGCCAGGGTCTTGCTTTCTAATCAAAGTCTGGCCCCATTATCTCTGATCATTGATACCTAGGCCCCCTGCCTAAGCCCTAGCTAGTTTCTGCTTGGTGGGAATGGTAAATCACATCATAGGGAATTCACCAAATATTAGGAAGGGTGTGCAGACATGGTTCAGGTCCATTCACTCATCATTTATTGTCTACATGAGATGCAAATATCTATTTCCTGTCAGTGCCTCCTCTTCTAATTCTATTTTATGATGTGTCTCGTTATGTAAAAATTTGCCTCTTGAGTCTGTCAGATGTATCTTTTTCTTTGGTTTAT
>NW_005370043.1:1972800-1977113 GCF_000412655.1 Myotis brandtii
TATATCCATCCATCCATCCTAAGCTTCCCCACTTTGACTGTCTTAGTCTGTCTCAGTTCCAAGTTTCTAGGAGAGAAAATGATTGGGTTGGGGGTGCAGGTGGGGCCATTTCTGGTCTGCTGAGCTGTGGACAGGATGGTGGGGTCATATGGTACCTTGGATCACCTCTTTCCGGAATGTGAGTAGGAAAGTAATAGTGGGCATCTCCAGCTTTTAGCTCATTTTCTTTCTAAACAGTACGATGATTCTCTTGTTACTGTTTTTCTTTTTTAAATTCTGCAACATCTTCCTTGCAAATGCCCTATGCCCTGTCCATCATCTTTGACAGCAGCCATCTCTACTATTCTTTCCCCCTCATCCTGCTAAGCCAGACATTTCCCTCTCCCATCCCCATCGGCTGCCCTTTGCACTGTCTCCTTAAACAATATGTCCTCCCTATAAGTCCCATTTTTGCAGTATTTCTTTAACCATTTCATTCTCTAGAGAAGATATTTCTGTGCATGCTGATATACATTGACATGGAAACAGAATTATAGAGACATAACCTGATATTGCTATTTTGTATTATAGAGACATAACCTGACGTTGCTATTCTTGTTGTCTACTATTGGTCATGTCTTTGTGAATACTAACTGCTTGAACTAATCTATAACACTGATAAGATACAGTTCTTCTACAGGAATGCCATTTACTCAGTCAGCTGAGAGTTATTGCCAGCACAGAGCACAAGCTCACTGCTAGACACTGGCTAGAAAAAGAACTAACACTGAGATTTACCATGTGTCGGACTCTGCTCTCCATGTTTTAGATTAACTGGTTTTATCTATAAGGAAGACATAATTACACTCATTGAACAAATAATGACCTGAGACACAGAGGTAAAGCAATAAGTAACTTAGCAAGTTAAACAACTTGGAAGGGGCAGAGCTGGTCACAAACCTAGGCAGTGAGTCAACAGTAATGGGAACACTGCCCTCACCCTCAAGGAGCTCACACCCTGGTACAACTCACAGGCTTAAGGCAGACAGTCACCAACAGGGCAATGTTAGTACTTGTGGGAACACAGAGCTGGGCTGGACAAGCTTCTGGAAGGCAGCGATATCTGAGCAGATACATGAAAGAGGATTTGGAGAAAACCAGGCAAAGTGAGAAGGAAGAAGGGTCTTCCATCAAGAGTTGATAAGGTGGTAATTTTGGGAAACTGAAACATTCAGTATGGCCGGAATATAGTGTGTCAGCAGAGGGATAACTTTGTAGAGGTAAACAGGAACCGATCAAGAAAGGGCTTGCAAAGAGTATAATCCTCTTTTGTTTTCCTTTCCAAAATTACTGAACCATACATGATCACTGATGTAGCTTAAAAAAACAAAGGTTTTTCAAACAGGAACTGAAATTTCTTATATACACACCTTAGAAAATAACTCAAAGACCATCTTTTGGCACGCTTTCTCATAGGGGTCAGCTGGCAACAGCTTCTTCTCTGGATATGCTTCATCCAGGTACTCACAAGTGATGGCAGATTCGTAGATCAGTTGACCCCGGCTGTTTTCCAGAACTGGCACCAGACCAGCGGGATTCTTCTTAAAGAACCACTCGGGTTTATTTTTCAGGTTGATGTTGACGACTTCGTGCCTGAAAGACACATAGAAGACAATGAAGAGAATGAAACGTTTTTGTACTTCTGAAAATCTTCACTGGCCCTACCATCCACTTAGCTGATCAGACCCCAAATTTAGGAGTCCACTCAGCCTTGATTCCTTTCCCCTTGCCCCGCTTCCTCAAGTCACATGCTCAGCTAGACCTCCAAATCATATTGACTTTATTCACTTCTCAGCTTTATCACGGCTACGTCGTCCAAAACATCATCAGCCACCTGGACCTCTACAACAGTCCCCCGCCAGCCTCTTAGCTTCCATGTGGCCTCCCTACAATCCATTCTGCACACATGGCCACGTGGAGCTTTGACAAAATTAGATCAGGTCACTCTCCTGCTTGCAACCTTCCGACTGCTATTCATTACAAAGAGGACAAACCCTAAATACTTTCTATGACATGTGGGGCACTTTTGATCTGGTCCCTGCTTACTTGTCACACCTGTTTCCTACGACTTTCCTTTGGTCATTTTGATCTGGCCCCATCGGCCTTTCTTATATTCCTTGAATTTGCCAAACATGTTCCCATCTTAGAGCATTTGCACTTACTGGTCCTCTGCCTTCTCTGCCTGTCTTCCCAGGTCAAACACCAAATGTGCAGAGAGGCCCTCCCTGACCACCCATTCTGAAGCTGCTGAGAGCCTCCATTCCATGATCATCTTGTTCTACTTTCTTTATTAAACTGATATGTATCTGAAATTACTTTGGTCACTTATTTACCCACTATGTCAATTATCTAGAATGTAAGCTCCATGAAAGCAAGGATCTTATATGTCTTGTTCATATTAATATATACATTCACCAACATCTTTTTGTTGTTGTTAATCCTCACCCGAGGATATTTTTCCATTGATTTTTTTTTTTTTTAGAGAGAGTTGAAGGGAGGTGGAGAGACACAGAGAGAAAGATCAGTGTGAGAGAGACACATCGATTGATTGTCCCCTGCACATGCCCCAATCAGGGCCTGGGTCAAGCTTGCAACCGAGGTATGTACCCTTGACCAGCATTGAACCTGGGACCCTTCAGTCCTTGGGCTGATGCTCTATCCTCTGAGCCAAACCAACTAGGGCTACACCAACACCTTTGTAGAACAGCATTTAGTTTAAGGGTTTAAATATGTAATCACCCATGGAAACAAAGGACTATCCAGATGAAACACGTCAGTGTGTATTAAAAGGTTCATGTGCTGAGATAACGTTGGTCACTCAGATATGAGCTACTGCAAGAAAAATAAGGCCCTTTGCCAAGGAATTATCAACACTTCTGAAATTGTATAGTATAAAAACAAAAGGTAGATCCTAGGCTTTTGTAATAAAGAAGGTTCTCAGAACACACGGATTAGGTGGTAACCTGGCATCATGAGTCAACAAGTCACAAGTTGAAAGATGCACCTTTTAAAGAAAACCATGCTTTGTTAGGTTATACCATGTGGTAAAAATGTAGTACCTCTTTGATGAATCTCCTGGGACTCAAAATTGACCCATGAATGTAGCAGACCTCTGTTGTTTGCAGTATCCGGCAGCTGTCACCACTCTTCACCCCCTCATACACACACTATTATGCTAAAATCATTTCAATTTACCTTTGGAAAATGCCCAGTAAGTAAGGTAGGGTTCTTTTCAACCTGGAGTTACAGAAGGGCACATAACCCAGGATTTGGTGCCCCGAATTCAGCTGCATCTTGCTCTTGGACTTTTCAATTATGTGAATATGATATATGCCTTTTTTCAGTCCAATTTGGATCAGAGTTCTCTTACTTGCAATAAAAGAATTCTGACTAATACAGAAAATAGTATAGTATTTTGATAAAAATACAGTGTTTTGAATAAATGTTATTAAATGTTGAATATTTTGCTATGTATTCAGAATCAATTTCATCCAAATAAAATGCCAAGCTTAGTGAAGTGAGGGCTAATCCACAAATAATTTGGTGTGTGTTTTTTTTTCTTTAGAATGCATCTTATATTTCTTTTAGGGAAAGGAATTGCTGCCTAATCCTCCCTCCTAGAAGACTAAAATTCATTAATAAATCTTAAGCACATACATGGAAAATTTCTTAAGAATGGGGGCTACGTTTTAAACTTCCACATCATAGGTACCTAATGTCTGTTCCACAGATTCCAAAGGTTATTGGAAGGGGGTAGTTCCAATGGATCTTTGGTGTTGCCAGAGAGAAGTCAAATGACACTTCATAATTCCTGAGGCTAACTCCTATGCCGGGAACCAGGCCAGTTCCAATGAGGCTTCCCAAAAGACCCAGCCTACAGGAATAGGTACAGCACAGTTAACTGTGCACCCTGCCAGGAGAGTGCAGGTCTGAACTCTGTACTGGGGCTCATTATCGACTATTTAGTAAGGAACGATACGCTCAGAATAACAGCCAACAATATCAGATAAGCTGGACATGAATGGAGAAGTCTGGTGAAAGTGCAACAAGGGCAACTGACCAGGAATCGGGGATCTACCAGAGCTAGAAGAGCCGCTGCCTGTCACTCCCTTAGCAGGAGCCCACCTTTCTAATCCATAAAGCGGTTAGGTTCATCTATGGAGTGTCCTAGACAGCGGGATCTATGGCATTTCCGCCGCCCCAGGGAGAAGGCCCATAACTTGCCATGCCCTCCCCAAAAGGCTGAGAATTCTAATTTAATTTGCAGTAAAGGA
>NW_005370043.1:1977399-1989280 GCF_000412655.1 Myotis brandtii
GGGGGCCGCCAAGATCACCGCCTCTCGCGGCGGCCAGGCCTCACCCTTCTCCAGGCTCTTGGCTGACCCTCCGGACATCGTGGCGCAGCGTAGACTGAGCTCGCGACTTGGATCTGCAGGCGATTCAGGAAGTAGAGGCCGCTCCCTCCTCCTTTTCTCCCTTCCCCTCTCCGCTAAGTGCGAACTGGGGGCGGGCTGCCAGCTCCGCCGGCGCGGCGTTTCCGGGGCGCCTGGAGCGAAGCCGGGCGCAGCGAGCGCGCTGGGCTCTTTCCCACCCTCTGCAGGGGACTCGCCGCCCAGACGCCCACCCACGGCGCCCCACCCAGGGCCGGCCTTCCGGGTTTTGTGGGGATCGTGCTTAAAACCCTGCACCCCGAGGTTGTGCCTAACCGTACTGTGTTGGCCTAGGGAAGGGATGCGCCCATGTTGAGTTACACACACACACACACACACACACACACACACACACACACACACCCTCAGAGTCATTCCTTGACCCTGGCCGAAGGTGGTCTGTGGTCTGCCCTCCACCCGGGTCCACACCTGACCCGACCTCCCATATTCCATGGCACGGACCTGGTCATTGCTCCCCCTCTGCTCCAAGGCTTCCCAGCTTCAGGGCCTGTGGCCCGGGCCCAGTGCTCGCTCACCAAAGGTTCCAGTCCATGGCACAGTGACAAGTCGCCCAGCCACCTGGACAGCCTTTGCCTTTTCCTGTCAGCACCAGCTTCCTACGACTCCTGGGATGGCCCCTGTCCCGCCTGTAACTACAGGACACATCCTTTTATTATTTTTTATTATTTTAAAAATATATTTTATTGATTTTTTTACAGAGAGAAAGGGAGAGGGATAGAGAGTTAGAAACATTGATGAGAGAGAAACATCAATTTAGCTGCCTCCTGCACACTCCCTGCTGGGGATGTGCCCGCAACCAAGGTACATGCCCTTGACCGGAATTGAACCTGGGACCCTTCAGTCCACAGGCTCTATCCACTGAGCCAAACCAGTTAGGGCAGGACACATCCTTTTAATTTTAACCCAAAAGAAACAGTCCAAATCTAGATCTTACTGACCTCCAATGGTGCTGTTTTCAAAAAATCTATTAAATATTTGGATTTTGAAGCTCTAGTAGGGCTTGGAGTCATGCAGGTAGGCAGAGTAAATTTAGTCCCACTGGTCTGCTCAAAAAAGGGATTCGAGTCGAGGACACATGGAAAAGGGTAGTCAATGTCTGACTTGTCTGCCTAGATTTGAGAGCTGGTGACTCCTGTGCTATTTACAGTGGGGCCTTGACTTACGAGTGTCCCAACTAACGAGTTTTTTGAGATATGAGCCGTCCCTCTGTGTTTCACTTCCCTCACCTGTAAAATAACGTGGCAAAACCCTAATAGCTCCTTTGTAGAAGTTGAAGAATGATTAAATTAGTGGATATTAGAAAGCACTTTAAGCAGTTCTTGGCACAGAATAAGTGTTAAATAAATAAATGCTTGTTATTATTGCTGATACTCAGTGAAAACAAGTTGACCACATTTTTGCTAAAGCATGGATCTGGCTTAACTTTTTCTCAGAAAAGTAACTTTTTAGAAGGTCTCTTAGCATATTGATGCATCGTGCAAATTAACCCTGTAAATTTAAACTTGGCCAGGCAACACCTCTGATTGGCCAAACTAAAAATTTCAGGTCAAGGTATATATCTTGAGAACTTTTACTTGGCATGGTCTGTCCCCTAATTAGTATGAACAGTGTAATGTTTTATTTTAATGGTTTGAAACATCCAATTCATCAATAAAGTAAAAAGTTAATTCCTCAAAGAAATAAATTGAAAAGAAAATATACATCCCAGGAAACAACTGTACTGTTAGCACCACTCTGCATTATAGAGAATCATCTCCAAGCCCTTGGTGGTCATGTGCATGATATGTGAACATCTGGATACACATGGATGTTAGCCACAGGGAAAAACATAGTATTTCACATTTTTTGCAGCTATAATTGTCAATAATTAACCTGAGTGGGCTAATCTCAACTGATTCTGCTGGTTAAAGATTAAGAGTTAAAGGTCATGCTGGCCAGTGTGGCTCAGTGGATGAACATGGGCCTATGAACCAGGAGGTCACAGTTTGATTTCTGGTCAGGGCACATGCCCAGGTTGTAAGCTTGATCCCCAGTAGGGGGCATCCAGGAGGCCTGCAGGAGGCAGCTGATTAATGATTCTGTCATCATTGATGTTTCTATCTCTCTCTCCCTCTCCCTTCCTCTCTGAAATCAATAAAAATATATTTTTTAAAAAAGAGTTAGAGGTCCTAGTGATAAGAAATAGTTTTCTACCTTCTAAGTACTATCTGTCTTTCCTGACAATATACACCCACTTAATACAACATTCTTTGACTTTTCAGGAATGTTACTTGAATAATTTTATACTCTTTAATCTATAATAATAAAAGCATAATATACAAATCGACCGAACAGCCGAACAGTAAAATGGCTGTCCAGACGACCTTCCAGATGACCTTCCAGAAGACCTTCCAGATGAAGCTGGGGCTGTGAGGGCCAAGCCTCTTGCACGAATTTCGTGCATCGGGCCTCTAGTATATAATAAATTTATATGTATAAAGTATTTTATAGAGTAAGTTAGGAATGTTGAAAGTCACATGAAGTGTTTCACTGTTATTATTTTAATTAATTATATTTAAAATATCTTTTTAAAAATTAGGGGCACTTATCTTGTGAATACGAACGTTACTTTAAAAATTAACATTCCATGACAGTCCATAGTAGGGAGAAATAGCTTTCATAAAAGAGATTCCATGGGAAGATACCAGCTGAATGATTGAGTGAAAGTATTATGGGGCCCAGAGTGAGATCAAATGGAAAAAAAAACTATTATAATCCTCACAATAAGAAGCTATACAGGAATAAATAGTCCATAAAGAAAGGAACTTGAATAGC
This sequence comes from Myotis brandtii, assembly GCF_000412655.1. Taxonomy (NCBI): domain Eukaryota; kingdom Metazoa; phylum Chordata; class Mammalia; order Chiroptera; family Vespertilionidae; genus Myotis; species Myotis brandtii. The sequence goes on from NW_005370043.1 coordinate 1,980,349, forward strand.
AAAAAATATATAGGTGAATATTAAAAGTGCATTGAAGAGTAGAACGGATAAATAAATTGTGGTATTCATATGAACAACTATCCAGCAATGAAAACTAATAAACTATAGCTACAGCTATCAAAATAAATGTATCTCCAAAACATAAGATTGAGTAATAAAAACAATATATATGACTACATATATTAACTTTAAAAACATGCAAAATGAAACAGCATATTGGTTATGGCACATACATATGGTATGTGGTAGAGTTAAAAAGCAAGAAGCAATAAACAGAATTCAGGAAAGTTCTTACCTCTGGGGGAAGAAAGAGGAAGAAAAAGGTAGGAGGGGGCATGGCATGGGGGAGTGTTTCCCTGATATTAATTCCATTACATTTCTTAAACTGCAAGGGGCCTCAAGACAATGGTATTCAGGTAGGAAAGAATGAGGTGAGAAAAAATGTCATTTGAAAACCTTCCTGTAGAATCTAAGTTTTTACTATATACTATATGAAGGGGTGGGGGGGAGTGATTTATGGAACAGATTTCTAAAAGAACAACAAAAACCCTAACTACTGTTAAAAGGGATGAAGTAGATCTATATATACTGATGCAGAAACATGTTCAAGATATGAAAATGTGGTAAAACAGCATAGAGGAGGTAATTTCACTGGTGAATGCAAATTGCACATCTGCTAAGCATCTATATGAATGAAAATGTTGGAGAGATGGTGGCAAGACAGGAAGGACGGACTTAAAGAAGGAGGGGTAGGGTAAAGGAGAAAACTGGAGGGTGGGGGAAGGAGAAAGAACCGGAAAGACGGCTTGGAGCAGTGGTTCTCAACCTTCCTAATGCCGCGACCCTTTAATACAGTTCCTCATGTTGTGGTGACCCCCAATTTCATTGTTACAAATTGAACATAATTAAAGCATAGTGATTAATCACAAAAAACAATATGTAATTATATATGTGTTTTCCGATGGTCTTAGGCGACCCTGTGAAAGGGTCGTTCGACCCCCCCAAAGGGGTCGCGACCCACAGGTTGAGAACCGCTGGCTTGGAGGGATTTGAAAGGGAAGGGAAGAATCAAGGACAAGCTGCAGGCCTTTTGATCAGATTGTTTTCAGAAGCTCTCTGCCAATTTTAAGTAGCGGAGGGTACATCTGAAGGTGTCACATAGCAATGAAAGGCTTGGAGCTCTAGATTTAGACTAGACCTTGCTTTAAAACCCACTCCGTTTTGTAGCCTCGGGCAAGTTACTTTTCTTATCCTCACTTTCCTTATCTGTAAAATGGGGATGATGGGGGGCTTGAGGATTAAATGCAATAATGCCTGCATGGCGCTCGGACCGTCTGGCTCGGCCAGCACTCAATATTAATTTCTGCTATTGATATTTATTAATATTGTAATTATTTGTCCTGGCTGGGTGGGGCCACTCCGGCACTCACTCCGAGAGTCCCGCCCCTCGCTCAGCTTGCCGTCCGCCTACTGGCTGATACACTGCAGAGCTTTCACCAATGCGATCGGCTCTAGAAGGAGAAGGCCGAAGGGGCAGAGCCAATGGGCGCAGGGGTTACGGTCTCCTGGCGACGATGCAAACAGCGGAGGCTGCGCCGGCGGGGCAGCCAGGAGCCGCGGGGCAACCGTTGCAGACCAGAGCCGGGGTCCAGCGTTTGCTGCCCCGAGCCTGGCTTTGAGAAACACGGTCCATGGCGCAACGCCGAGAGGAGGGCTCCATCTCCGGCGCCAGCGGCGCGGCCCTGTCCGTGAGGTGCGGCATCGCCGTCAGGCGACTGACTTCGGTCTCGCGGAAACTCTTGCTCTGACTTACATCCCTTCCCTGCGCTCTTCTTCCTCCCATTCTTTTAGACCCGCTGTCCCGGAAACTTTGACCTCTTCTCTTGAAACCCCAACACCTTCCAGCAGACCCCCTCCCTGGGTGACCTCTTCTCCCCATCCCGTATTCAATGGCCACACGTCCATCTATCTTTCCCCGCCCCACCCCCTTCCTGGCTCAGTATGGCCTTCAGTGGTCCTTTTTCTCCAGACTTTTCGCAAATACCTCCCCATCCCAATGACAGCACCCATTTTATCCTTGTAGTCTTTGGTGATTTCCCCCCAAATTTAGGGCCGTTCATCTCTTCCTCCGAACTCCTACCAGCGGTTCTCAACCTGTGGGTCGCGACCCCTTTGGCGGTCAAACAACCCTTTCACAGGGGTCGCCTAAGACCATCCTGCATATCAGATACTTACATGACGATTCATAACAGTAGCAACATTACAGTTATGAAGTAGCAACGAAAATAATTTTATGGTTGGGTCACAACATGAGGAACTGTATTTAAAGGGCCAGAAGGTTGAGAACCACTGTTTGAAAAACATAAAGCACCGCACAGATAAAAGTGGTATTTCTTTCCTTCCACATTCTAGAGCAGCGATTTTCAACCTTTATCATCTTGTGGGATATAAACTAATTACTAAAATTCTGTGACACACCAAAAAAATATATCTTTTGCTGATTTGACAAAAAAACAAAGGTTTCATTTTGATTCACTCACACCGGACAGCTATTGTGTTGGCTGTTGTCTTTTTTTTTTTAATTTGACAATCTAAGGGAAAAGAGGTCAGTGTCCTGACTAAACAATCAGGTATTGATCGCATGGTTTTTGTTTTCTCGAATTTATTGGGGTGACACTGGTTAAAATTAAGCAGGTTTTAGGCAAATTCACATCACATCATCTATACACTGTATTGTGTATTCACCAAGGTATTGCATGTTTCCACTGTGGCACAATAGTTAAAAATCACTATTCTGGAGTGTTACTTGCAGTCTGTTCCACACAGCATCCTCCCCTGGTCCTGGCTCTTCTCTCCAATCTCTTGAAGTTTCTTACCAACCTAGTGTCCTCCTCTTACCCCCTCCACCATCTATCTTTAAGCATATCCTTAATATTTAAATAATACTGGAATCTCCCCTCATCTCAGACTCTCCTTACTTTCTAGCATATACCCACCACACATTCCTTCCTTTAAAAGTATGCTCCTTTTGTGTTCTAACCTTTCATTCATGTTGGCTTAATTCCTTTATTTTCTATATCTGTATTTTTAGACCTATGATATGGCTACACATGCTTCACCTTTGTAAAGAAAAACGTTTCCTACTCCACTCACAATCACAAAGCAGGCTGCCCTATTCAATGTTGTTTTTTTAAAGATTATTTTTAAAATCAAAGCTAATTATACAAGGCCCAGGATACAACCTGTTTTCTATTAGAATCAAGGGTGTGTGTGTGTTTTTCTCTTTCTCGTTGTTTTCACTTTTTTTTTTTTCCAACTATACAAGGCCCCAGAAATCCTTCTGAGACTTCCTCAGGTTTGATCAAAGGATTTGCTTCACTGAAAAAGTTCTCTGAAGAAGGCTCTTGAAACCCGTGGAACTTTTAGTCTACATTTAAATTTCTCTCCCACTTGGACTCAAACTGGCCTCACGACGGCATAAGTGTTCTTTCATATTAGATATTGTTTTAGGCAGAAAGGGGGTGAAAATAGTGTAGATGTGTTTCAAAGATTTTGATGACCTTTTGTTTGCTTTGTCAAAAACAGAAAGTGTTTGGAATGTGTTATATTGATGGTGATATATCTCTTCCCTAAAGATGGGTGCAAGGATTCCCTAAGCAGAATGTTCATTTTGTCAACGACAGCACCATTTGCTACTCCAGTGGCAATTTCGTAATATTTATTAATATCGAAACCAAGAAAAAAACTGTACTCCAGTGTATGAATGGAATTGTGGGCGTCGTGGCAACTAACATTCCTTATGAAGTTGTGGCTTTTTCTGACCGGAAGCTAAAACCTCTCATCTACATATACAACTTTCCTGGATTGACCAGAAGGACCAAATTAAAAGGTATCCCGCAAGACCCTCCCTCTGCCATAACTGAAGGATTTTGTCATAAGATGTAACCAAACCTAGTTCAGATAAGTGAAGAATGTTTTGGAAGTCTTTTTTTTTTTTGTAATACACATTTTTAAAGAAGGAATGAGGCTGATCACAAAGGATTTAATTAATTGGGCTAGGGCATCGGTTCTCAAGCTGTGGGTCGCGACCCCTTTGGGGGTCGAACGACCCTTTCACAGGGGTCGCCTAAGACCACCTGAAAACACATATATAATTACATATTGTTTTTGTGATTAATCACTATGCTTTAATTATGTTCAATTTGTAACAATGAAAATACATCCTGCATATCAGATATTTACATTACGATTCATAACAGTAGCAAAATTACAGTTATGAAGTAGCAACGAAAATAATCTTATGGTTGGGGGTCACCACAACATGAGGAACTGTATTAAAGGGTCGCAGCATTAGGAAGGTTGAGAACCACTGGGCTAGAGCCTTGCTACTCACAGTGTGGTCTGCTTACCTTCAACATTGTCATCACCTAGGGTACTTGTCATAAATGCAGAAACTGCTCCCATCCCAGACTTACTGAATTAGAATCTGCATTTTAACAACATTCCCCAGGTGATTCATATGCACATTATGCTTGAGAAGCACTGAGCTAAAAGACTCATTTACACCACTAAATGCATTTTGAAAAAACCTTTTTCAGAACAATTTTTTTTTTCTTTTCTGGTAGTTTATTGAAAATCCAGGTGAATTGGTGTATTAAAGATAAGTCTCTGAGCCTCAACTTTCTTTTCTGTGAAATGGGGATAAGGGTAGTATTATTAAGACTGTGGTGATAATAAATGAAATTACATATATATGTATATAATATGTCATTATATAATATATGACATGTGTCATATATATATATATATATATATCAACCAATGTTATCTACCATTTAAATTATTATTATTATCATCATTATTATTACTTGTTGTTGTTAATCCTCACCTGAGGATATGTTTTACATTGAATTTTAGAGAGAGTGGAAGGGAGGAAGGGAAGGGGAGAGAGAGAGAAACATCAATGTGAGAGTCACATCTATTGGTTGCCTCCAGGCCAGGAATCAACCCTACAACCCAGGTACCCAGGTATGTGCCCTTGACCAGGAATTGAACCCGCCACCCTTTGGTGTGCTCTAACCACTTAGCACATCAGCTAGGACCGTTTAAATTATTATTCACTCATTCTTAGAAATAGCTGACCCAGACCAGACTGCTGCACATCTATTAGAGCCCATCTTCACAAGTCTTTCATTTAGCACATCATGGACAGAAATCTCAGGAGAGCTTAAGGCTGGTCTTAGATCTGCAGCCTTTTGGGTCAAATAAGTGTTGAGTCAAACCAGGGAACTTCATTATAATTTAACATTTTATTTGTGTTCCCACAGATTAAAACGACTTTTTTTTATTTGAGAGAGAGAGAGGGAGACACACACACACACACACACACACACACATTGAGACATCAATTTGTTGTTCCACTTATTCATTGCTTGCTTCTTGTATGTGTCCTGAATGGAGATCAAATTCACAACCTTCACATATCCACGTGATGCTCTAACCAACTGACTACCCGGCCAGGGCCTAAAACACCCTGGAAGCTCTAGCCAATGCAACAAAACACAAAACAGAAAAATTATAGCTATGGGAAAGGAGGTAATGAGAGCAATAAAGGAGTGCTCAACAAGATGCTGGTTTCAAAATAAACATCCATGCAATTAGAAGATGTAAATACTTAGGAATAACTCAAAGAAGAAATGTGATTGACCTCAGCACAGAAAGCTACAAAAATCACTGATTTAAAATATTTAAGTATATGGAGACATTTCTGGGTGGAAAGCCTGGTTATTATACAGATATTTCTGGTATTTTCACAGAAAGTAATTCATAGGTTAATCCTATGTTTTCAAGAGACAGGAATACTTAAATGAAATGGTTCCTAAGTTCATCTGGAAGAATAAAAAGTACAGAATGGAAATAATTTAAAAGAGAACAATGGGAAGGCAGAGGGCTCTTAATCATTATGGCGCTACAGTAATTAAGGATGTGATATTGGTGCAGAGATCACTAGATCAGTGAAAGAGTTGAAGTCTGGGCACAGATTCTAGAATATATAAAGCTAAGCATATGATGAAAGACACTCCCACATACACAAAAAATAAATGGTATGGATTATCCAACAATAGAATTAAGGAAGTAGTTATTTTTTAAGAACTACTTAAACAGAAGTATCAAGTTAGGTACTCATTATATTGTACATCAAAATATATATCAGATGAAAATAAGAGTTCAATAAAAACAAACCCATTGAAAAGTAGAAGAAAATATGGTAGAAAATTGAAATGATTTCAGGGTGAGAAACATTTCACACAAAGGAAAAATAGAAAGATTGACATATTACATACAAATTTAAAACTTAGGAACATATAAAATACCATGGAAAGTCAAAAGACAAATAATAAACAGAGGGAAATATTAGGAATAAATATGATCAAATATTTTCAGAGCATTAGGAAACAATAAGAAAAAAAGACAAATATTCCATTAGAATAATGGAAAAGGAATTTGCCTACACCACGAAACTATAAATGAACAAAAACATTAAAAAATGTCCATCTCAAGATGAGATTTTTCTGCTTATCAAGGTCACTTTTTTAAAAAAAATCTGATAACTGCTAGACAGAGTGCAGTGAAATTGGTAGCACTCTTTCAGTTGAAGGTAGGAATATAAATGGATATAATCTTCTGGGAAATAAAAATATATCTGATTCAGTTAAACCCACTTCAAGAAGTAGAATTCACTATTAAGGAAATAATCAGAAATATGGTGAAAAATTTGTGGGCAAAGGAGTTAAGAGTGCTGTCATAGCAAAAGGCTGGTTAATGTGAACATTAAAATTCACATGTTTAAAGAATTACTAATTATAAAAAGCTCAATGTAAGGTAAACAACAATAAGCCAATAGGAGTGACATTATATACCATAATTTAAAAAATGAATTATTATGTATAATATTTAGCCCATTATTATAGCTATAAGAAGGAAAGTTATATTTAAAGAAAAATCTGGATTTTTACAAGTAAACACAGAAGAAAATACCAAAAAGAAATATACCAAATTTGGTAGTAGAATTACAAAGGATATTTGTTCATGCTTTTTGGGGGGGTGGGGCGAGTGGTATTTCTTTAAAAAAACAACAACATGCATCTTTAAAAGTTTAAAATAAATGTAAAGAAAATATATAATTAATTTTAGTTATATGAGGAAATGTCTATATAGTAGTTCTAAGAACTGGACAATATTAAGCTAAGGATATGGCCCAAGGTATGGAGATATAAAAGTAAGCTAGAATTATTACACCTCCCTGAAGTATTTAAAGTTGCTTGAATAACTTCTAAAGTCTAGAGATAGTGAACTAATAGTCTTAATTTATGCTAATGTTTTTTTAAAAAATGGATCTTAACTTGACTCTTAACTTTCTGTTCATTATGTTACAAATCAGCCAAGAGATCTCTTATTCCAAAAGCTAAATGTGTTTGAAATATGTGAAATTTATTAGAAAAGGGAAATAAACTATAGACTATAGTTAATCTCAGAATATGATAATTAAGTCCCTATAATGTTTTTATATTTTAGGCAATGTTCTTCTGGACTATACTCTACTTTCATTCAGTTATTGTGGCACCTACCTGGCTAGTTACTCCTCTCTCCCAGAATTTGAATTGGCTCTGTGGTAAGTTCCAGCATCCTGCCAAATTCCTTTCATTTGAGTTACATTTGACTAGTTAAAGGAATTTACAGAATACTTTTACATTAGGTTATTTATAAAAATCTTTCTGGATTTTATCAAAGGACAGATACATGAAAAATCTGAAACAACGATAAACAGAAGAAGTAAAAATCCTAATCATGACGTTTAATTTTAGTTACTACTTTTAGGCATGAAATTTGGTAGGGCAAAAGCTAACTGAGAGTGGATAGAGCATCGACTTGCGGACTGAAGGGTCCCGGGTTCGATTCCGGTCAAGGGCATGTACCTTGGTTGGGGGCACATCCCCAGGAGTGGGTGTGCAAGAGGCAGCTGATCGATGTTTCTCTCTCATCGATGTTTATAACTCTCTATCCCTCTCCCTTCTTCTCTGTAAAAAAATCAATAAAATACATATTTAAAAAAGCTAAATGAGAGTTAAATTAATTATCCTAGTTCTCTTTTTATTAATGTGTTAAAATACTGCCTTTGTCAAATAAAGAATACATTTATAAATACATAAACTTTTATCTTTTCTACAAATAAATAGCCTGCTTCCCACTAATGTTGAACTTACTAAGATGGTCTCTGTATTAGAGCTCAGTTTGAAGTAGTTGTTTTGCTGTACAGGACTACCTGTGGATAAGATATATCTGTGGTCTTTGCTGGGTCGTTCCATGTGGCCAGATTAAAAACTGCAGGCACTCTTCCATCCTTAATACAAACTCCTTCAGGGGAGTCTTATTGAGGGGAAGGGCAAAATGTTCCAGGAATGATTAAGGATGCTCCTTACATATTAGTATTTCTTATATAAAAACTAGAGGCCCAGTTCGTGAAATCACGCTAGACTCAGACCCACCGCGCTGCCGCGGGACCCCAGACCCGCCGCGCCGTAGAACCCATCAATGCCCCTCCTGGTGACCGGTCGTTTGGTCGTTATGGCATTACTGTGTTACGGCCACTGGCCTTTTATAATATAGATATAATAATCTAGGTTCAGTGAGCCACATTTAGTTTATGCAGAGTTGTTGTTGTTTTTTTTAAAAAAAAAGCTTTATTGAGGTACAATTGACTTATAATAAAGTATATATACAGATGTACAATTTGATAAGTTTTTATTTATGAATAAACCCATGAAACCGTCACCATAATCAAGATAATAAATATATCCATCACCCCCAAAAGTTTCTTTGTGCCCCTCAGATTCTTCCTTATTGGCCCTTGCCACACATACTCTTACCCCAT
>NW_005370043.1:1989319-2006784 GCF_000412655.1 Myotis brandtii
CACTCTGGATTTGTTTGTGTTTTCTAGAATTTCATATACAGAAAGTCATACATTCTATATCCTTTTCCGGGGGGTCTGGCATCTTCTATGCAACATAATTATTTTAAATTGTCTTATTTTTAAACTCTCTTATGCTATGTGTATCAATAGTTTATTCCTTCCTATTTCATGGTATAGGTATACCACAGTTTGTTTATCTACTTACCTGTCGATGGATGTATTAGTTTTCTAGGGCTGCCATTAACCAAGTACCACAAACTGAGTGACTTAAACAGCAGAATTTATTGTCTCATGATTCTGGACACTAGAAGTCTGAGATCAAAGTGTGAGGGCTGTGAGGAAAATGGAGAATATTAAAAATGACCACTTTAGAGAATAGGAGAGAGCACTGACCAGAGAAATAGTAGGATCAAAGGTTGTATTGAGGCTTCAGTGAGTGCAGTAACCAGGAATTGGTAATGTCACTGACACACATAGTCCTTTGATCTTTCTATGTCTGCCTACGCCAGGCTTTCAGTTGTATCCACCAGGCTTGACAATTTTTGCCAGGCAGCTGAGGTAGAAAGTCCAAAGATCAAGGAAGCAGCAATACTAGCAATAGAGTGGTTGACATTATGAACAGGACATTTGGGATGAGGATGGAAGAAGGTGAAAGCAGAGGAAGCCAAAAACCAAGTGAGCTTAATAAATATAAGTTCCAGTTTCATAGTCACAGCTCTGAATGGAGTGCTGGCTGCCTGTATGAGGGGGGATAGCTTACATTAATTTTTTTCTGTTTATTTCATCTAGCAAAGGACCTTGCTTACAGTAGGCATTCATGACATTCTCTCAAGTGAATAAATAAATTAATAAATTTTAAAGTACTGGTACTGTGGTTGCAAAAACTCAGTAAATGTTCAATTGGCATCAATGTATATAGTATACCCAGAATCATAGTATATTTGTATATAGTATAGAGATTTAGATACCTACATTTACTTAGATACCTACATTTATATTCCATTTCCTAGATTTGGATGAGTTAAATACAAATTAAATAAGATAAAATAGACTTGGTAGCATATGAGTAATATTTTTAAAAAATAGTTATTTTGCTTTCTTTAACAGGTACAGTATAATGATAATCATAATAATTTTATGAATGTGATATTAATGCTATAGATTTTATAAATTATACAATAAATTAAGTCACAATTTATGTAATTGTTTTCATATTAGATAAATATTCTCAATATATGAAATTCAAATAAATTACTTTTTTACCAAACGCAATTTTTCTCTAAGGAACTGGGAATTGGGTGTCATTTTGTGCAAGAAGTCGCAACCTGGTGTAGATGTGAGCCAGATGACTTTTAACCCCATGAACTGGCGCCAGCTGTGCTTGTCAAGTCCAAGTTTAGTGACTGTGTGGACCATTGAAAGAACTAACCAGGACCATCATCTCAAAGCAAAGTGAGAGACTTCATTATAATACAAGTAGAGGCCTGATGCATGAAATTCCTGTGGGGGTGAGAAGGGTGTCCCTCAGCCCAGCCTGCGCCCTCTCTCAATCCAGGACCCCTCGCTCCTAACCACCCATCTGCTCACTCCTAACTACCTGCCTGCTCGCTCCTTACCACTTGGCTTGCAGCTCCTTAGCGCTGCCATGGAGGCAGACAAGAGCCCGGCTCCTGGCTGGGTGGTGCTCCCACTATGGGAGTGCACTGACCACCAGGGGGCAGCTACTGCATTGAGCATCTGCCTCCTGGTGGTCGTTCCGCCATAAAGGTCGCTGGGCTTTTATTATATAGACTAGAGGCCCGTTGCACATAAATTTGTGCACTCAGGGGGGTACCTCAGCCCGGCCTGTGCCCTCTCGCAGTCTGGGACACCTCAGGGGATGACCACCTGCTGGCTTAGGCCTGCTCCCCGGGGGATTGGGCCTAAGCTAGAAGTCAGACATCCATCTGGCAGCCTGGGAGCCCTCAGGGGATGTCCACTTGCCAGTGGGGAGCAGGCCTAAGCTGCAGTTGGACATCCTTAGCGCTGCTGAGGAGGCAGGAGAGGCTCCCACCACCACCGCTGTACTGGCAGCCATCAGCCTGGCTTGTGGCTGAGCAGAGCACCCCCTGTGGGAGCGCACTGACCACCAGGGGGAAGCTCCTGCATTGAGCCCCTGCCCTTGGTGGTCAGTGTGTGTTATAGTGACCAGTCATTCCCAGTCGTTCCGCTGTTAGGGTCAATTTGCATATTACCCTTTTATTATATAGGATAGAGGCCTGGTGCATGGGTGGGGGCCGGCTGTTTTGCCCTGAAGGGTATCTCGGATCAGGGTGGGGATCCCTGCTGGGGTGCCTGGCCAGCCTGGGTGAGGGACTGATGGCTGTTTGCAGGCTGGCCAAGCCCCCCAGCGGGGACCCACACCCCATGAGGGTGTGACCAGCCTGGGTGAGTGGCTAATGGCTGTTTGCAGGCTGGCCAAGCCCCCAGCCACCCAAGCTCCCAGTGGAGGCTGGCTGGAAGCAGGTATCTGGGATTTATTTAGCTTCTATAATTGAAACATTGTTGCCTTGAGCAGAAGCCCAGGGCAGGCAGGAAGCTTGGCTTCCTCCATCACCAGGGCAACCAAGCCTCCTGCTTGCTCCAGCTCCATGGCTGCCGGCCGCCATTTGGTTGGATTAATTTGCATATAGTAGTGCTCTGATTGGCTGGTGGGCGTGGCTTGGGGTGTAGCAGAGGTGCGGTCAATTTGCATGTTTCTCTTTTATTAGATTAGATACAGTGGTGGACTTTGTATTAATGTAATGTTGATTGGATCAATTTGATGAATTAAATGTCTTTATCCATAGTGTGGGATGCATATGGGAGGTAACTAATAATATTTCTCTCTCTCATCAATGTTTCTCTCACTCTCCCTTCCTCTGTCCCTAAAATCAATTTTTAAAAAACAACATATCCTCAGGTGAGGATTTAAAAAAATAGAGAAATTCTGTGACCAATGTCCTGGTGATAGTTGATAATAATGGTGTCTTTGTTTCTTTGTTGAAAAGAGTTCAAAGATTCAAGATGCCCCTGAGTTGACCATACTCCCCCAAATAAAGACTAAGGAGATATTGGCCATGTACATCCTTAAAACTGCAATTTTTGAAAACTGCCTTCTTAAGAGAAATGTAAATATAGTAAATAAAGTTATTCTGATGCTCCTTTTTTCCCTAGGTCGGTAAAATTACCTCTGGAAGACGGGTCATATTTTAATGAAAAAGACATAATTTTCCCCGAATCGTTGCCCAAGGATCTTATCTATGGACCTATCCTCCCACTGTCAGCCATTGCCGGGCTAGTAGGTGAAGAGGCTGAAACTTTCAGGGTAATGACCTAGCATGCCTTCCTATTTATCTTCACACTAGAGGCCCAATGCATGACATTTGTGCACTGGGGGTGGGGGGCCTCAGCCCAGCCTGCAACCTCTCACTGTCCAGGACCCCTCAGGGGATGTCTGACTGCTGGCTTAGGTCCGCTCCCCCTGGGCCTAAGCCAGCAGTTGGACATCCCCTGAGAGTCCTTAGCACTGCCGTGGAGGCGGGAGAAGCTCCTGTCACCGCTGCTGGGCTCACCAGCCATAAGCCTGGCTTCTGGCAAAGTGGCGCTCCCTCTGTGGGAGTGCACTGACCACCAGGGGGCAGCTCCTGCATTGAGCGTCTGCCCCCTGTTGATCGGTGCACCTCATAGCAACCGGTCATTCCATTCCACTGTTTGGTCGATTTGCGTGTTAGCCTTTTTTTATACTAGTATAGGATGACCATCTCATGAGACATACAGATTGGCCTGGACACCATGAGGCATGAAGAGGGGGTGAAGATAATGGCACTGCCAACTGACATCGGGAGCCCAGATGTGTTTCAGTTTTGGACATACCAAATTTGGGGTGCTGGGAATGCCTCCAGCTGGAGGTGCCAGGCGGAAGTCAGCAAAGTGACTTACTGTTAGGGAGAAGTCAGGGCTGCAGACACAAGATGTCAGAGTCATTCCCACAGAGTGGAAGCACTGAGGGGCGGGGTGTGATAAAAAGGAATCTGACTGCCAAAGGTTGAAAGGAGGAAGATGAGTCCAAGAAGGAACAACCACAGAATAGGAGCAAATCCAGGAAAGAGCAAGACTGTGGAAAACAGTGGAAGGAAGTTTCAAAAGGGAGTTTGTCAGCAGTTGCATATTCATTCGTTCATTCATTCATTCATTCAACAAATTCGATTCGCTCCTCCTATGTAGCAGGAACTATTTTAGGCAATGGGGTCACATGATGACCAACCAGGCATAATAATCCCTGCCTCTTGGAGCTTACATTTTTACCAGGAAGACAGAGTAACAACACCAAAAGTAAAGAGAGACATTAAATCATTGAAACATGATAATTATTTTAGGAAAAATGGAGAATGGAGGTGAGGACAAGATTAACATATGCTGGTCAAGGAAGGCCTTTGGGGAGATGACAGTTACACTGAGACTTTAAGGACCAGGAGGCATTACTCATGCTAAAAGCTCGGTAGAGTGTTTAGGAAGAGGGAACTGCCTGGACAAAGGTCCTAGGGGAAGAAAAGAATTGAGTATGTCTGGGGAGCAGAGAAAAGACCATGTAGTTGGAGCATAGTAAATGAGGGGGAGTGAGGTGCAGGTGATGTTCAGGAGGGAGGCATGGAGCAGAGAGTAGCACAGGCAGGGTCTTTGAGGTGAGGTAAAGAGCTTGAAACTAAGCCTCTCTGGCCTACATTATGCTAATGCTTGTGCTAAAGCTCCAGGTCAAGGATAAAAAGAGAACTTCCCAAACATTTTACCACTGCAGAGAATTAAGCTACAGATGTTAAAAATAATTCAATGTGGTAGTTTATTTAAAAATTTCTGACAAGCAAGAGAAAGGGTTGTATGCTCTTTGTGTTTCTTCTAAAGCAGCGGTTCTCAACCTGTGGGTCGCGATTCCTTTGGCGGTCGAATGACCCTTTCACAGGGGTCACCTAAGACCATCCTGCATATCAGATATTTACATGACGATTCATAACAGTAGCAACATTACAGTTATGAAGTAGCAACAAAAATAATTTTATGGTTGGGTCACAACATGAGGAACTGTATTTAAAGGGCCAGAAGGTTGAGAACCACTGTTAAAGAATGACAATTATTCACTCATTTAAATTACTGAGAGTGACTGATTCCTTTTAATAGCACAGATCTTAGCCTTGGAAATACAACCACACTCAGCCACAGTGGGGCAGCAAAGTAAACACAAATCAATCAGCCATCAGGGTTTACAACTTTTAAAAAAATGTTTATATGTTTAGTATTTGATACCTAGGACTCCAAATATTCAACTACCTCAAATATTTTCTTTTTTGTTTTTCTGTAGGAGCCCTCAATCTTTCACATTTTGCACCAACATGATTAACACTACATACAACATTTAAAATTCAGGCAATTGTCCTTGTCATTTGAAAAATGCTATGGGAATGCCTTCCTTAAGTATTTAAAAGTAGAGTTACCATTTTAAAAAATTAAACAGACATCTTTATTTCCTAGGATTTTTGTACTCAGTGCATTTTAACCTTTTTCTGAAGACAGAAATTTAATGTTTAAGTTTGACATCTCTAAATCATACAGGGAATATTAATAAAGCCATATACTTTGTATTTAAATAAGAAGTTAACTTTTTCAATATTTCCATTTTATATATAAGGTAAGAAAAATGGCTAAAAATTTCTAATTAATGAGTGAAAGCATAAAATAGATCTCAAATGTCTTGATTCTATTCCTCCCTTTGAATGGCATTTCTTGTGACGTAGGTACCAATGGCAAAGATACAGTGATGACTTGATCTACATAAGAGTCTTAAGCACATTATAGGCCCTTAAATAGGCCTGTGTCACATTACACAACTTATTGAGGGCATTAGAAAGGTGCCTAGTAGTAGCATGGTGGAAATCAAAAGCTGATGTTATCTGGCTAGAAATTGGATCCAAAATAATCAATTTAATCTCAAGTATCCAGTTTACTTTCTCCATCCACCTTTTTAAAAAAAGGTGCTAAATAGGAATCTCTTTTATAAACTCAAGTTTTCTGAAACATATTCAGATGCCACCTTTTCTGAAACAATATTAAGGACTCAAAATTTTGATGTTTGATCTTCAAGTGACCAAAATGTTTGAGTTATGATTCCAGAAAACTACACAAGGAGTTGGTGTTATCAACAAATATTTTAAAATACTATCAGCACCTTTTCTTTTACAATTCTCAAAATTTTCAGAATTAAAAATTATTGTTTCTACTCACATAATCCATATAATATCACATTTATTTTTATATGGCACAGAACATATTTATTGATGAAAGGAAGTATTAGGAAGACAAACCCAGGATTATCTTCAAGTAAGAAAAGCCACATATAATATTAGTTTAACATGCCAAGGCCAGAAAATTCAAAGTTTCAATCCTCACCTTTTGTTGCATATGCACAGACTCACTGGTGGTGTGAGAACCAGATATATGTGTTCTTAAGATTTTAGGCCCATTGCAATACCAGGAAGAGTCTGTCTGTCTTTTGTGATTTATAATCTAAGGTTATATGTCATTAAGTCAACCCAATAAACTTTTTTTTTTAAATATATTTTATCGATTTTCCACAGAGAGGAAGGGAGAGAGACAGAGAGTCAGAAACATCAATGAGAGAGAAACATCGATCAGCTGCCTCCTGTACATCTCCCACTGGGGATATGCCCACAACCAAGGTACATGCCCTTGACCGGAATCGAACCTGGGACCTTTCAGTCCGCAGGCCGACGCTCTATCCACTGAGCCAAACCGGTTTCGGCAACCCAATAAACTTTTAAGTAATGGTGATTACATAATGATGAGTAATTCTTTTCAATGAATCAAATCTCAGACACCACAAAAATGTCATTAATTAGTAGCAGTTTAATCCAGGTGGTTTTGTCCCTTTGTTTGGCCTACTGGATGGCCAAATTGTTATTCAAGTTTTATTTTCTAACAATCTCAGGGTATGAGGACATGAAAAAGACCAATTATATAATCAAAGTCAGTCTGTCCTTTTCAAAATTATTATGATGATTGTTCCTATATGTGGTTTCTACGTTAGTCATGTTTCAAGGTCCATCCCAAATGATAATTCTCTCTCTCTGCACTTCTCTCAGTCCACCAAGGAGAACCAATTGCTTTCTCATGGATACACCTGTGATATTTAAACACACCCCTCTACTATACCCTGCCCAGTTTTCTAATTCTGATATTTGTTGATACTAATTCTTTTAATAGTTGATTATCCTTTTGAGAAGAATTCCTTAGGACTTGGCACAATGCCTTTGTCTAATTATGCAACAAACTTATGTAAGTTGAGAATCTAGTAGACATAATTACTTTGATAGTGTCACATGTACTTTACCTTGAAACAACAAAGCTTTACTAAATTAAGAGTGTTATATAATGTTTTATTAAATTAACTGAGTATTTATTAGAAAGGTGACTTGCATACATTGGAAAATATTGAGTAGAAAAATCACTGTCTATATCAGTGGTTCTCAACCTGTGGGTCGCGACCCCTTTGGGAGTCGAACGACTCTTTCACAGGGGTCACCTAAGACCATCAGAAAACACATATATAATTACATATTGTTTTTGTGATTAATCACTATGCTTTAATTATGTTCAATTTGTAACAATGAAATTGGGGGTCACCACAGCATGAGGAACTGTATTACAAGGTCGTGGCATTAGGAAGGTTGAGAACCACTGGTCTATATGGTTTGAAGTATTCCCTAACTGTAGAACCAATTCCAATTTACCCTGCTTTATTTTTCTCTACAGTACTTTTCTTTTTTTTTCTTTTTTTTTAAATATATTTTATTGATTTTTTACAGAGAAGAGGGGAGAGGGATAGAGAGTTAGAAACATTGATGAGAGAGAAACATCGATCAGCTGCCTCCTGCATGCCCCCCACTGGGGATGTGCCCGCAACCAAGGTACATGCCCTTGACCGGAATCGAACCTGGGATCCTTGAGTCCGCAGGCCGACGCTCTATCCGCTGAGCCAAACCGGTTAGGGCTCTACAGTACTTTTCAACACTATATATAACATTCTATATATTTAACTCCTTGACTTATTTTCACTCTATTTCCCCTCACCAGGATGTATGAGGAGGCAGGGATTATTGTGTGTTTTGTTCACTGCTACATTCCTGTGCCTAGAATAGAGCCTGGAATACAATAAGTATCCAATAAATATTTGTTAGATGAATGAATAAGTGAATGAAATAAGCATGTAACTTCCAAGAAATTTAGCAGTTCTGATAATTTGTCTAATGGCATATTAAGGTTTTCTGTTCCAATGGTTGTACGGACGCCTCAAGAAAACAAAGACATTATGTTGTAGCTAATGCAATTCTAAAAATAGTATAGCATAACAAAAAGCTCAGATAGTACTGAACATTATGTTCTCAATACAAATTAAATAAACAAACAAACAAATGTAAGCTCCATATATTTGACTGGTTTAAATAGGAAGAAGGGAGTGCCATATTATTTTGTCCTGAGTTCACAATCTTAATCAGTCTGGGGCGGAGGGAGAGACATGCCCAAAATAGTTGTTACAACTACCTTGACCTCCAGGAAGAGAGCAGGTGGTCCCAGGCTTACAATGAGACCTACTTTGTCCTTACAGAAAGGGGGAGTGGCCTCTGCTCTGCTGGACACATGCGTTTAACACTGCAGGAGGCATAATACTGAGGTATTACTATTTAAGACAGCAACCAACAGACTATAATGTGCTTTTGTATGGCCCCAAGCTAAGAAGGTCTTTTACACTTTTTTTAAGGGTTGTTAAAAAAAAAAGGAGTGGGGTATATGTGACAGAGAACTATGTGGTTCACAAAGCTTAAAATATTTGCTACATAGTCCTTTATAGGAAAAATTTGCCTTAGATCCTTGGCTCATATTAATTTTAGTCTCCAAAGCCAGCTTTTTTTTCTAGGTACATCCCATAGATTTTGTGCATTTTTCTTTGAGTTTTCCATACAAAGTCACATAGGATGTCTCATGAACCGCATTTGAGAGGCCACCAGAATCAGACAAGGAGTACTCTTTTCATTCCTCATGAAAGCTAACTAAGCAGAGGATCTAGGGCAGTGATGGCGAACCTTTTGAGCTCGGCGTGTCAGCATTTTGAAAAACCCTAACTTAACTCTGGTGCCGTGTCACATATAGAAATTTTTTGATACTTGCAACCATAGTAAAACAAAGACTTATATTTTTGATATTTATTTTATATATTTAAATGCCATTGAACAAAGAAAAATGAACCAAAAGAATGAGTTCGCGTGTCACCTCTGACACGCATGTCATAGGTTCGCCATCACTGATCTAGGGAGACCTCTCTGTAGCTACTCCAGGAAAAGCAGACCTATGCCCCCTGCAGAATCAGGAGGGAGAAATGTTGACGAAAGTCTTCCTCAAAAATGGTGATTGTAGTTAGACCATGACTCTCTTAGATTCAAGATACAAAAACGTCTACCAAGAAACAGTGTATAAGTTATTACTCAAAACTCACAAAAATCTGTGACACTAGAACTCTGAGTGCCACTAGAACAATGAAGGTGACAAGAATGCCTTATTTTTTCCTAGTGAATTAAAATGTAGCAAAGTAGAGAAAGAAAGGGAAGTTCTGTTAACTCTTGGCAAGTGGTGAGGCCAGTGGAGGTGTGTGTGTACATATTCATTTTTTCCTTCTTGGAAATTGATTTGATGGGCATTTCTCTGGCTGTTAGGCCATAATTGTTGTTTTAACACAAGGCTTTTAATCTTTCTTCAAAGCCCAAAGATGATCTATATCCTTTGCTTCACCCAACTATGCACTGCTGGACTCCACAAAGTGAGCTGTACGTTGGCTGTGAAGAGGGTCATCTTTTAATGATTAATGGAGAAAACCTGAAGGTGACTGTGCTTGAGAAGATAGAAAGCATATCACCAATGGGTGAGAAACTGCTTTGCTTCATATTCCCAGAAGCGTAGCCATTGGTGATGGTTTTGCACTTGAAGATGAATATGTGTTTTTTCCTATTTTTCTCGTTCTTGGAGACATCTTTGACTCCTTCTCCTCCTTTTTCCTGGAGTTAGTTACCAGGTCCTATACCTTCTAGCTAGCTAATGTTTCTTAAATGTTATATGTTCTAGTCATTCTACTATCACTCTACAATGCAGATTTCATGTAATCCTCAGAACAGTTTTACAAGGGAGATACATTTTTATCTCCATGGTATAGATGAGGAAATGGAGGCATTGAGAGGTTAGCAAAATATGCCTGAATTTACATAACTAGTAAACTGTAGAGCTGAAACCTAAACCCAGGCTCTAAGACTTCAGAGTCCAGGTTCTTAGCTTCTATGCTATATCCTTTTCCATAATATGCCTGTTCTGCTTAAAAAGCTAATGTGTTCTTTTCTGACCTTTACCCTCTCAACTCTTTCTCCATAATAGTCTTCTTAGTTCAACTGCCATCTTGAAAATTACCTTTATGTTAAGTGGTTAGAATTTCTAAGAGAACCTGATCTACTCTCTTTAGATCTGGTGTCCATTCCCTGTCCTGTCAGCTCAGTCCAGAGTTGGGCCTGGGTCACAGAAGCAGCTAGGTATAGACCCTTTGAAAAGGGAACCTTTCCAGGGCCAGCTTCTCAAACGTGCCCGTTGCACTCTCCATTCCTTTCGCTCTTATTATTTCACACCTTGATTTTTGCAACAACCTTAGGACTGACTTAATCGACTTTAATCAACAACTGACTCAAACCAGGCAGCTCATCCCTGCCAAACTGCTCTTCTTAACATGTAATGCATGGATTGCTCCACCTTGCTTTCAAACTCTCTCTAATCTGATCCTACCTGCCCCGTTAGTATTAGTTCCCACTACTCCCCCATACAAGTCTTCTGTCTAAACCAATGGTTCTCAACCTGTGGGTCGCGACCCCTTTGGCGGTCGAATGACCCTTTCACAGGGGTCGCCTAAGACCATCCTGCATATCAGATATTTACATTACGATTCATAACAGTAGCAACATTACAGTTATGAAGTAGCAACGAAAATAATTTTATGATTGGGTCACAACATGAGGAACTGTATTTAAAGGGCCAGAAGACTGAGAACCACTGGTCTAAACAGTCAGTTCTTCCCATCATTTCACAGACATGCCTCCTAGCTCATTCCCTTCCCACTTTACTCTCTGAACCTTCCAATTCCCAGCTCAAACATCACCCCCTACAGCAAGTTTCCCCCAACTGCAATGTCCCTCAACTATGCCCTCTCCCATTCCCTGACTCACACGTCACTGATAAAACTGGGACCATTAGATTTGACTTTCCTACCCTAGACCCTCTTTCTTCCTTTTACTCTCACCTGTAGCCTCTGGGCTTGGTTTGCTCTCTAATCTCGCATCCACAATGCCATCCCACAGCTCTCTGAAAAGTAAACCTCTTTTGTGGCCTACATTTCCAATATCACCTATTCCCACTTGACACTTTTAGAAGTTCTCATTATTCCTCTGCTCTCCCCAAATTCTGCCTTCTGCTATTTGCCGTTACCCTTGTCTAGTATGTCTTTCTCTTCCTTGTCTAGCTGGTGAGATTGTCCTCTGTGGAGCCCTCCCTGTCCTCACCCCAACCTTCAGGCATAATTAGGTGCCCTTGTCTGGTGTTCCTTCAGATTCACTGCTTTCTTAGAGCCTCATCTTGAGCTATTACAGTATTCCATGTGCATGTCTTTCCCATTAGTCATCAACTCTTTGAAGTTAGGAACTGTGTTTTAATCATCCTTTGGCTCCAAAATTTAATCCCAGAGATTTCTACAGAGTAAATTAGACCTGTATGTGTTTGTAAATTCAATTATAAAAAAAGGTTTTTCATTTCCAAACTCCTAAAACACTTGTAATATGTTATACCCAATTTAGAACTTAATCATGATAGTCATATGTTGTATACTTTCTTTCTGTATACTATTTCTAATACTTTCCATGGAATAATATAAGACTTTCAAAATAGATATTTATCTAACCTCTACAATGTGTAAGATACTATGCAAGGTGCTTCAGAATTGACAGAGATGGCAAATATATAATCTCATAATCTCTACTTTCAAGTGACTTCTATTTTAGTAAAGAGAATACGACAAGTAGTCAGTTAATTACAGTCCGGTAGATTAGGATGATTTCACTAAGGGAGAACTTCACAAAGTGCTGTGGGGATTCAGAGCAGGGAAACAGGCCAAGATAAGTTATTTTGAAGGCAGAACTTGAAATGGCCCTTGAAGGATGGGTTCACAGACAGAGAAAAGAGTAGGTGGACTTTTTGGCAATGGTATCTATGTAGACAAAAACCTGGGCTAGTGGAAACACAAGAAGTGGTCCAGTTCATCTGGGGCATCAAGTTTTACACAGAGGTAGTGGGTCATCTGATATACCCTATCTGACCTTGAACATAAGGCATAAGATGTTTATACTTAATTTGGCTGACAGGCAGACATAAAAAATTCCTGAATGGGGAAGTACTCCAACTGTAATTGTGCGTGGGAGATTAACTTAACCATCATTCAAGAAAGGATAATCCTAGTAGCAGGTGGCTATAAGAAGCAGGCACCTAGACTAGGGAAGGAGTCATAAGAAGCAGGACTCTAGTGGCAGTTGGACTGGGAAAAAAGAGATTGCTGGGAGGTGACTAGTGCTGGAAGGACATTGTCCTTTTAGCATCTGGCATAAGGCCACACACCTAGTATGCAGTAAACAAATAATTTCATGCATGCCATCTGAATGTTTGATCTTGTGGTTCTCATGTTTTACCTAAATAACAAGTGATATGCTTTTGCTATTTCCCCTCAAGGACAATATATCTTTTTAATATATACTATTATATTAATTTCAGGTATACAACATCCAAGGACAATTTGTTATTAATAACAAATGCTCTTATAGAACATTTTACCTTCTTTTTCCACTGTGCTTTATTTACTGAGGTACCTAAGTTTATATACCATAAAATGTATAAGTCTTAAGTATACATCTTGGTGATAATAATATCATAATAATAATAATTCTACAATGTTAGTTACATAGATCTGATGATACTGACCTTAAAAAAAACGTGTGTGACTTATATCAGTAATAATTGCTAAGCAGCTTTTATTATTCATTGTTTGGGAGACATCGTAGTACATATTCTAATGTGAAGTTGATTTTCAGAAAAAAAGAATGACAAAGAAATGAATAGTCCTAAGAAATCAAATGAGATGAATTACTCTGTATTGTACTTTTATTTGTGTCACCTGTTTTCCTTGTTTTTCTTTTCTAAAAGGTGGAAGAAAACTTTTCAGTCCAGTCACCATAGCATATCAGAAGGGAGGTGTGCTTGCTTCTGGAATTGTAATGTATTTTTTCTTAAAAATTAATTGCTTTCAAGAAAATATATAATTTCATTTGTTGCCACTTACTATTATGAGCCATAATTTGGGATGGCAGGTTCTGTGTGATTATTAATTACTAGAGGCCCATTATACAAAGAGATTCGTGCAATAGGCCTTTTCTTCCCCTGGCTGCTGGCACCGGTTTTCCTCCAGCACCCAGGACCCAGGCCTTCCCTCTGGCCAGAGCCGCCTTCAAGTGTTGGCTGCTCCGGCCGGAGCCACCTTCAGTCTGTGTATGCAAATTAACCGCCATCTTTGTTAGGTTAATTTGCATACGCTCCTGATTGGCTGGTGAGCGTAGTGAAGGTACGGTCAATTTACATGTTTGTCTATTATTAGGTAAGAAAGTTTTTTCCTTTTTGGATGCTATTATAAAACTTTTTATTATGAAGAATTTCAAATATATATAAAACTAGTGATCACAGTATAATGAACTACCACATATCTACCTCATTGCAAATAGGCAAAAATAAAAATTTTTAAAAACCATGGCTCCCCCAAACACTTAATATCCATCACCCAATTCCATTCCTGTTTGTGCACTTAAAGTATTATGTTTTCAGATACAACTGGAACCTTTTGTGAAAGCTTCAGCGTAGCCTCCTGTGTGTGTCCATTTTGTTTAACTGTATCATATTGTTATTGGCCATGGTAGAATTAGTATTAATAGCTACCATTTATTTAGTGCTTATTTGGTGCCAGGCACTATGCTAAGTGCTTGCTTGTATTAGCTTATTGTTCCTCACAACAACCCCATCAAGTAGAAACTATTAATGAAGGAACCATGTCTTACTGAGTTCACTCAGCCTCAGTACATATGAAAAGGGTCAGCCATGTTACTTTTCCATGCTGTGGTAATCAGTGCTAAGGTTTGGAGCTGACCTACACTAAAATCTCAGGTCTATTGGTCCTGAGACTACTACTGTTAGCTTTGTCGCTCCCATTGCCACAAATTACATCTCTAGGACCCCAAGGGCAGCTAGTCAATGTTGTCAAGGTAAGAGATGTAGCTCTATCAATGAGAAACAATCTGGAGCTCATAAACCTACACTCAGTTCATAATACCCTCCCCCAACCTTGCAATGGACTACCCCCACTCCTACATTTAGTCTGCATTGAGTGTTTTCTTAAAACTAATTTAAAGGAAGGATTTGAGCACCTGCTCTGGTGAGGGATAGAGAATGATGAAAGCACCTGGTATGTTCCTCCCTCTCCCCCCAGTATATGAAGCCAGTCATCTCACAAATGCTTACTCTTAATTATAATGGGGTCTAATCTAGAAATTATGGATGAATTTGCCTAAAGCCTCTTCACTATTGTAGAAGTAACTCAAATTCCTCTTGAGTTGTAAAATTTACCTAAATCTGTTCATGATCAACCAAGCAACTAGCTCATTTTTATTGCATACTGGAAGAATATAAAGGAAACAAACAGCACACTCCCTACCCTTGGGCCATTTAGGGAGATGAGTAATTGCACATAACAATGATTAAAGAACACTAAGACTAGTCCTTTGGGGTAAGGAGATTGTTATATATACAATCCACACACTAAACTCTGCCTCATTTGCCCTGCCTTCTGTATAATAAAGGAGATGATAAGAAGATAGATGCTAGAAAAGTTCAAAGAAAGAAGAGGTCAGTAAAATTTTAGGTAATTGAAAAATTTATTGCAAAAGAGATAAAATTAAAACTTGATCAGGAACCATGGTTAAAAGTTGTCTTGATAGCCCTAGCTGGTTTGGCTCAGTAGATAGAGCATTGGCCTGCGGACTGAAGGGTCCTGGGTTCTATCTTGACTCCATTGTATGCTCTTGCCTCCTTTGTCAAATATTAATTAAGCATAATGGCTTGCGTCTATTTCTGGGTGTTCTGTTCTGTTCCATTGGTTTATATGTCTGTTCTTGTGCCAGTACCAGGCAGTTTTGAGAACCATGGCTTGGTAATATAGCTTGATATCTGGTATTGTGATCCCTCCAACTTTTCTCATTATTGATTTTTCTATCTCTCCCTCTCCCTTCCTCTCTGAAATCAATAAAAATATATAATAACCTATATATATATAAAGGCTATTATGCTAACTGTCCATCCAGGTAATGACGTCAGGTAGCAATGCCCGGCTTCCTCTCCCTAGTGATAACTAGCCTCCTTGCAGTTTCTTCAGCCCAGGAACAAGTCGGAGTGCAAACATTATACACTGTAACCAAATGTCTGTGAAGTGTTTTCCTGTGCCTCATCTCATTTGATCCTCACAGAAGTCCTGGAGTAGGTAGATAGGAGACTTGGTGGAATCCTATTTTCTCTTCATTAGCCAGAAAACGGAGATTTAGAAAGCTTAGAAACTTTACCTGACTGAAAAGAAGTAAGAAATGGTGGGCCTTGACAATGACTTCAGGTTTTCTCACTGTACAGAATATAGACAAACACTGCTGCAGTTAAATATTTTACCCTTTGTTCTCCCTGCGTGATCTACAATAATAATGTGCTTCGTGTTGATATTTACTGCTGTGTTGCTGACAATTACCTGAAAGAGAAGTTGGGGTGCTTCACTGGGCTGGAAAAAGTTTAGCTATATCAGAAAGCAGGTCTAATTCTATATCTATATCTATATCTATAAAGTTTATTCTATATCTATAAAAGGCTAAGTTGACTTGTGCATGTGCAATACATATAAAGCTCTCGCTGGTGCCAATCACACGAGTGTGTTTTGATCTGTCATTGTCGATCGTGAATTTGGTTGACACTTCTATTATAGAGAAAGGGCGACTAGAAATATTAAAATATTCTAATTAATTTCCTATCAATGTGCATGAATTTGTGACTGAGCCACTAGTAAATAAATAAAATAAAAGCTGTTGAGCAAAATATGTTACTTAAAAAAAAAGTTACTTAAAAAAGGTAAGAAGACAGGGCATTCTAGATAATGTAAACACAGATTATTCCAAAAATAAACATTAGTTGGTAATACACTAAGTCTTAGCTTGTCTGATAACAAAAGTATACTATGTAATGACTGAAAGTGATTTTTCTGCATTTATCTTGTTTTTGGTCTCTAGGATGGCTGTGTGTATTCTTTAATTATTAAAGAGTCAAATTACAAAGTAGAAGATTTTCTTCAGGTTGAAGAGCATGTGGGGCATATGATGTTTTCTCCCAGTTACAAAATGTTGCTGATTCAAGCAGGGAAGGTATGCTAGATGGCCAATTTTTAGTATGCAGTTTTCAGATATTATTATATCACTAGAGGCCCAGTGTACCAGATTTGTAAACTGGGAGGGGGGGTGTCCCTCAACGCGGCCTGTGCCCTTTCCCAGTCCAAGAGCCCTCCGGGGAATGTCCAACTGACAGCTTAGGCCTGCCATCAATCGTACATCCTTAGTGCTGCCATGGAGGCGGGAGAGGCTCCCGCCACCACTGCTGCACTCGCCAGCCATGAGCCTGGCTTGTGGCTGAGCGGCGCTCCCCTTGTGGGAGCACACTGACCACCAGGGGCAGCTCCTGCATTGAGTGTCTGCCCCTTGGTGGTCAGTGCACGTCATGGCGAACAGTCATTCCAAAGTCTGGTTGATTTGCATATTACCCTTTTATTATATAGGACTAGAGGCCCGGTGCACAAAAATTTGTGCACTCAGGGGGGTCCATCAGCCAGGCCTGTTGGGTGTTTCCTTCCACGTCCCGCGTGGAGTAGGGTTCGGTACCTGAAAGAGGAGCCGCACAGCAAATGAAAGAAAAAGACACGAGATGATTTTGCAATATTGGAGGACCAGGCGGGCAAGTCCAACTCAAGGAGAGGGACTTCCAACCATGCTCAGGCTGCTCCAATCTTTTATTGACCTGGAGTAGCCCTTAAGAAAAGGAAGTTTCAATGACACACAGATCAGCAATTTCCAGGAGTAGACAAAAGTATCTGATTAACTCATCAATAGATTTCCAAGTGTAGGCAGAGTAACTGATTAGCTTATCAATAGATTTCCGAGTGCAGGAGTAACTGATTA
>NW_005370043.1:2009930-2016108 GCF_000412655.1 Myotis brandtii
GGCAGGTGGGAAGCTTGGCTTCCTTCATCACTGGGGCAACCAAGCCTCCTGCTTGCTCCAGCTCCATGACTGCCAGCCGCCATCTTGGTTGGGTTAATTTGCATATAGTCGCTCTGATTGGCTGGTGGGCATGTCTTAAGATGTAGCGAAGGTACAGTCAATTTGCATATTTGTCTTTTATTAGTGTAGACTAGAGGCCCAATGCATGAAATTTGTGTAAGAGTAGGCCTTCCTTGCCCTGCCTGCCAGCACCGGCTTCCCTCTGGCACCCAGGACCCAGGCTTCCCTCATAGCCCTGGCTTCCCTTATAGCCCCAGAAGGACATCCAGTCTAATTAGCATATTACGCTTTTATTAGTATAGATTGCATGACATGAATGAAGGGCAGAGTATTCTGCATAATGATATTCTCCAGATTCAGGACTCTTTTAAGTTGCCAAGAAAAAAGGAAGAATTGAAAAGGCTTTATTAGCAAAAGGAACTTTGTTTTTGTGCATGTAACTGAAAGGGCAAGTTCATCTGAATCCAGGAGCTCCCATAAAGCCACTGGTCTTGTTTCTCTGCCATCTCTTGCCTCTGTTTCCTCTCGGCTGTCCCCTTCCCATGCAGAGTCACCCCTGTGGTGTCCGTAACTATAGTTTATAGTTCTACCTTTTTGTTGACCTTGATGGAAAGATGCCAAATAGAAAAAATGTACTTGAATCTAGACTCATGGTACTAATTTGGGTCACTTCTCTCACCATGTGTCAATTATTATGTTCATATGGACTCTAGACTCTGATTGGCTAAGCCTATTCTTGGACCCTGGGTAGAGTTTACCCACCCAAACATGGATTGAGATTGGGGTCATGAGTGGTTCTCTAAGGAAAATAATGGGTTCTAAAGAGAAGAGAAGGGAATAAATGCAGGATAAAAAGCAAATGTTCACTTTAATTATACTGTTAGAAAGACTCCTAATTAATGGAATGACCTTCAAAGGTCAAGATTAGCAGCAGTTTATATTATTAGGCAACAATTTTAGATGAATTACAAACATAGTTCAATGATTTTCTGCCTAAAAGAAATTTGAATTTAAATATGGAAAGACCAGTTTCTGATAATTACCAGAAGTTAAAACAACTGTACTAACTATCCTATATAATAAAGAGGTAATATGCAAGTTGACTGTCACACCCTCACAAAGATGGCTGCCTATGACCAGGCCAGCAGGGGGGTTAGTGAGGGATGACCAAACAACTAAACAGCAGGCTGTGTGGGGCAACCAGGCTGGCAGGGGTATTAGTGAGGTACGACCAAACAACTGAACAAGCAGGCTGCATGGAGCAATCAGGCTGGCAGGGGGGTTAGTGAGGGACGACCAAACGACTGAATAGCAGGCTTTGTGGGGCAACCAGGCCGGCCGGGGAGGGGGGGCAGTTGGGTGTGACCAGGCCAGCAGGGGGAAGTAAGAGGAGACCATGCCGTGGGGGGAGGCAGTTAGGGGCAACCAGACTGAAGGTTGGGGGGTGCAGTTGGGGGCAACCAGGCCATCGGGGGGGCAGTGAGGGGCAACTAGGCTGGTGGATGGGGCATTTGGGGGTGACCAGGCTGGCAGGGTGGGCAGTAAGGGGTGACCAGGCAGTGGGGGGGGGGCAGTTAGGGGCAATCGGGCCAGCATGCAGAGGCAGTGAGGAGCGATCAGGTCGGCAGGAGCGGGGTGGGGGGGCAGTTAGAGGCAACCAGACAGGCAGGCAGGTGAGCAATTAGGAGCCAGCGGTCCTGGATTGTGAGAGGGATGTCCGACTGCTGGTTTAGGCCTGAACCCCTGGATTGGGCCTAAACTGGCAGTCAGACATCACCCAAGGGGCCCCGGATTGGAGAGGGTGCAGGCTGAGCTGAGGGGACCCCCGCCCCCAAGCCCATGCACGAATTTTGTGCACCAGGCCTTTAGTATTTAAATAATTATGTAGTTTTATGCATCAACCAGGCCATAAGGAAGTACAAAATATCTACACTAATAAAAGAGAAACATGGTAATTAGCATACGACCGCTACCCTTCCCATTGGCTAATCACCATATCCTTATGCAAATTAACTGTCAGCCAAGATGGCGTCCGGCAGCCAGGCAACTGGAAGAGAACATGAGGCTTGCTTGCTTCAGTGACTGCAGACTCCAACATTCCCCGCCTGACTTGCCGGCCTCTGAGCTGGCAGTTTGAAACATTCTAACAAATATAGAAGCTAAACAAAACTGCCAAGACCCCATGGCACAAAATGTGGCCCACAGCCCAGCCCAGCCCGGAAACAGTCACTGTGGGCACCAGGTAATGACGATATGTAGCAGCGCCCAGTTTCCTCTCCCTAGCAACTAGCCTCCTTTCTTCAGCCCAGGAACCCGACTTGCTTTATAGCCAGGTGCAAACATTTTACAGTTTTACCAAATGTTTGTGAAGCATTTTCCTGTGCCTCATCTCATTTGATCCTCACAGAAGTCCTGGAGTAGGTAGATAGGAGATGCTGTAGAATCCTATTTTCTTTTCATTAGCAAGATGCAAATAGCGATATTAAAATATTTCTTCTAATTAATTTCCTTTCAATGTGCACGAATCCGTGCACCAGGACACTAGTGTTTTAATAAATAACAATTAAATGACAAACTTAAAATATTTAGAACATGAAATTATTTTCTTAAAAAAAAAAAGGTAACATAACAGAAGGGCGAAAGACCCAAATAGAACTTCTAAAAAAAGAAAAATATACTGACAAAGTAAAAATTAAATGAATATGTCTGCTAGAAATTGCACCCCACCAAAGAGAGAATTAATAAACTGGAAAATAGATTAGAAGTTATTCAGAATATAGTCCAGAGCCACAAAAGGGCAGGAAATATGGAAGGGAGGGTATGAGACATGAATGATACAGTGAAAAGACCTAACATATGTTTGCTTAAAATCTCAGAGAGGAGAGAATGGGTCAGAGGCAATACTTAAAGAGATATTTTCCAGAACTGATTAAAGACATGAATTTATAGATTCAAGAGGCCCAGTGAATCCTAAGCAGGAGACATAAAAAGATATCCACCTTAGACTTAACAAAGTGAAATTGTTGAAAACCAGGGCAAAGAGAAAATCTTAAACGAAGTCAGAGAGAAAAGCAGGTTATTTCAAAGGAATTTCAATTAGAATAACTTCTGACATCTATGTGGCAATAATATAAGTAAGAAATAGTGACTATATCTTCCATGTGATGATCAGCACACTGTGGCCAGATCCCCCAGTGGGATGTAAGCTGCATGAGGACAGGGGCTTTTTGTCGATTTGGTCCTTTGATGTAGCCCCAGCATCCAGAGCAGTGTCTGGCACAGTGTACCCATTTAATATCTGTTGAAATATTAATGACACATAAAATCAGTAAATATCTACCAGATTTTAGACTCTACAGAGTTGTTTTTACATAAATAAGAACAAAAAATATTCATGTTTAACTCAAACTTGAAGAACTTGTGATTAGTAGAAAACAGACTTCTTATTGCTAGGTAAGTAACCATACCATATTACAGTTACTTGGCAGAGATGCATAACTTACAGGCTAGATTTTTTTTTTTTTTTGAGAAGTGAATTTGGGAGCTGAAAATGGTAAACAAGTCATAAAGTGACAGCTTCGACTGCATCTTCACAATTTCCACAAAGACTTATTAAAAGCTTTCATTAGTGTCCAACATGATCTAGTATGATAGGATTTAGTTCATCTTAACAATTTTTCTAGTTTTCCACATTTCTCAAATTTTCTACATCAACAGACATTATTTTTACTTTTTTACCATTATTATATACTTTATTACATATACCTTTACTAAGTATACTTTTATTAAAAATGTATACCCTTAAGATAAATATATTATTTACATAAATGGCTTTGTACAGGTCTCCCTGTGCACAACAGACATTATTTTTAAAGTCAGAAAAAAAGTTTTTTTGTTATGTTTTATAACTTAAAAAACAAATGCCTTAAAATGGAGAAAAGAATAAAGACCCACTTATTGATTATGCTGAGTGAATCAGTAAACACATTATATATCTAGATTTCAAGATTCTCAAGGTCAATGCCTTAAGGAGTTGATTTCTAATAGTCCATCACCTAGTCCCATTTAGTGCTTTACTCACAGGAGGCATTTAACATGTATTTGTTGAACTGCTCGCATAACAATTGCATTAATTTTTTTTCTTGTTTTTCTTTTGGTATATTTAAAGGGATCTGTTTATATTTACACTTTTGGTGAGGAGCCAACCTTGGATAAAGTCCTAGAGGCTTGTGATGGGAAATTTCAAGCAATTGACTTAATCACACCTGGAAATGAACATTGCATGGTAAGGAATATTTTATTGTGTTATAATAGGATTTAAAGATGAGATTTTAGAAGTTTGTGTGCAAACTGATGCAAATAGGAGGTAGAGATTATTCTTGAAGATGTGGTAGAAATGCCAACCACTTTCATCATCAAATGTATTCCCAAGTTAAATGACATCATCATCTTGGTACTCCATAATATTAATTTCTATTGCCAAAGCAACAGAAATTTTAGGAGCCATTCTGTTTGCATTCACCATACAAACTTTCCAAGCCAGACCTTGAAACACACTCATCACTAACGAGTCATCAACACTGGTTAAATTATTAGTATTTACCCTCTTTCAAAGTGATGCAGTCCCATCTGAAGGTGAAAATGAAAGAGCTGCCATGCACAAAACATAAATTCCATCTACTTAGGGAAAAGCCCACCCTCTAGATTTAGAAAAGAAACCTCTATATTTAGAAAAGAAACTTTTTTTTCTAGGTGTTTAACTATTTACCTATTGCTTATCTCAAGAAACATATTTTACTTTTCATATGATTTATCAGCAAATCCATTAAGATTTGGGGAGTTCTAACAAGTAAAAAATACATAGATTATGGAATAGTTAACATTTAAATTTTCTTCCAATCTTGAGGTTCTGATTATATGATTTTTTCCTCCAGGTGTTCTCTGATAAGCATTATTTATATTCATATGTTTGTTTCAACTCAATTAAAAAATTCCATACAAGGTTTTCACATTTAGGGTTTAGATACTTGATCCACATTTTCATGTTACCTACTCCATAGTAGTAAAAAAAAACAACAGAAATCATACCACATTGCAGTTACTTAAAGCTGCTTTCAGTCTTGATCTTGTGAAAGAGTAAAAATTATTTGTAAAAATGAACAATATGAACTTCAGGATTCCAGTCCAGCATGTAAGGAGCCTCACAACAAGAAAAAAGCTGAATGAATTTAAAATCAGTAATTCTTCTTAGATCCATCAGATTGAGGTCATGGGGAAGATCACTGCCCCCAAAATTATAGAGACAGACAGATACAGAGAATCACATCGTGTGGAGCTGATGCCCAGAAGTAGAAACTACACTGGAGCCAGTACCAGGAGGATTGCAATGGAAAAATATGCACATCTCAGACCTTATTTAAGAAATCTCATGGGAAATCCAAAAACAACAGGGGGAAACAAAAATAAGAATACCAAAGGGAGAATTAGAAGATGGCATAGGTAAACACCGGAGATTGCTGCCTCGCACAACCACTTCAAAAATACAACTAAAAGACGGAATGGACATCATCCAGAACCACAGGAAGGCTGGCTGAGTGGAAATTCTACAACTAGAAGGAAAGAGAAAAGCATACCGAGACTCAGAGGAGGTGCGGTGCTAAAATACTAAGGTACGAGGCACACACGGAGCAGGCTGGCGGCTGAAGGCGCGGTAGTTGTTTTCAATCGGGAGGGAGTCTCAGGCTCTGAGCTCCAGTTCCGGGTGAGTCTCTGGGGACCCAGACTCATACGGGAGAAGCGGGACTATCTGGCATCGGTCGGAACTCCAGGAACTCCAGGGCAGCTTTCTCTCGAAGGGGCTTGCAGGGATTTCCGGGACACTGAGAAGCGGGCCGCCATAACTGCTAACCCCGCCCTGTTGATCCCGTGGGACCCGCCCCGCCCAAGCCCTGAAGGGAGGCTTTTGCTGGATAGCCTAAGGCAGAGGCTAGATTAGCACCTCCCTAGAGATCCAGGAGCCAATGTACCCAGAGGTCAGAGTGGGACCATCCAGTTTGCAGCTCCATGGAACCATAAAGGACACACTCAGGGGGCAGACTCAGTGAGCACCAAAGCCCCA
>NW_005370043.1:2017960-2019043 GCF_000412655.1 Myotis brandtii
AGAGGAACAAATGTAATAATCTGAACAATAAAGATTTAATTAAAAAAAAAAAAAGAATACCAAAGGGAGCAACCAAGATGTCTTTCAATAGGAGAATGGATATACAAATTGTGGTACATTTATACAATAGAATATTATTCATCACTCAAAAGAAATGAGCTATTAAGCTATGAAAAGACATAGAGGAAATGTAAATGCATATTGCTAAGTGAAAGAAGCCAATTTGATAAGCCTGTATGATTCCCTCTATATGACATTCTGGAAACAGCAAAACTATGGAGAGAAAAGGATCGGTGGTTTCCAGGGGTCCAATGGGGAGGGAGGGAGGGAGGAAAGGATGAAGAGGTGAAGCAGAGGATTTTTAGGGCAGTGAAACTATTCTGTACGATCCTGTGATGGTGGATACATGTCATTATACATTTGTCAAAACCCATAGAGTGTGTAACACAAATAGTGAACCATAGTATAAACTGTGGGCTTTAGTCAATAATAATGTATCAATATTGGTTCATCAATTGTAACAAATGTACCACATTAATACAAGATGTCAATAATAGGGGAATTATGTATATGGGGGAGGAGGAAAGTCTCTGTGCTTTCTGCTCAAATTTTCTGTCATCCTAAAATTGCTCTTAAAAACAAAGTCTATTAGTTAAATCAATAATGTAAAATTTTCTATTTCTAGGTTTATTCATTAGACAATAATCCCACTGAATTTTAAGTAATTTTATCTCAATTATGTTACACAAAAAAGTATTTATTTTACTTTCTAATCCTAATTAGTAATTATGTTAGTTAAGTTATATTAAAAATAGTAGTTAATATTTGTTAAAATCAGAAGTATTTTTTAATTAATAAATCTTTATTGTTCAGATTATTACAGAAGTTCCTCTTTTTTTCCCCCATAGCTCCCTTCCACCTGGTTCCCACCCCACCCCATGCCCTTACCCCCTGCCACTGACCTCATCCATAGGTGTAAGATTTTTGTCCAGTCTCTTCCCACACCCCCCACACCTCCTTCCCCCCAAGAATTGTCAGTCCACTCCCTTTCTATGCCCCTACTTCTATTATATTCATCAGTTT
>NW_005370043.1:2020695-2024476 GCF_000412655.1 Myotis brandtii
CTTTCCGACCCGCTGCAAGACAGTCCAGTTTCTCCCCGTAGGAGCCTGGGACCCCAGAGTCTCGCCGTAAATGAGTTCAGTGCATTTGAGAGCTTGTATCCCCTTCCGATTAAAAAACCCGTCACCCAGATGCAGCCGCCTCGCGAGCGCCTTTGTACCTCTGTTCTTGGTGCCTCTGCACCTCCTACCTGGTCTCAATGTGCTTTTTTCTTTCCTATTAGTTGTAGAATTTCCACTCAGCCAGCTTTCCCGTGGTTCTGGATGATAGCTGCTTTGTCTTATAGTTGTAGTTGTTGGGGGCAGCATGTACAAGTTTATACCTTATGCCGCCATCTTGGTTCTCCTAAAATCAGAAGTATTGGTGTTGAGATTGTGAAGTAATTATAATCCACATAAGTAAAATAAAATTTTATACTAAATAATCAGAGTGATAGACATACTAGAGAAGCATTTAGAACATGCTTCCAAAACAGAGTCTTGTTTTCCACTTAGAGTTTTATTTTTAATTTTTTGCAGACAGTCACATATTCAGGGGAAGTTTGTATTTGGTGGATAGAGGATGGTACTTGTATCAGCAGGCTTTCTCTAAATACACCTGTAAGTATGCCTTATAAATGGACTTCCAAAAATATATTGCATTCTAACCCAATCTACTTTTGCATATTCAC
This sequence comes from Myotis brandtii, assembly GCF_000412655.1. NCBI lineage: Eukaryota > Metazoa > Chordata > Mammalia > Chiroptera > Vespertilionidae > Myotis > Myotis brandtii. The sequence goes on from NW_005370043.1 coordinate 2,021,364, forward strand.
CTGTCAATAGTCTGTAGCAATACAGTTTCAGATGCCTTATTGCATTTTTACCTTATATATTTAGAGTAATTCTTGTGTATATAGTATATTTTATAGCCCAGAGGATGGAACTTGAGGCACTACGTTGGTGTATAGGAAAGGAAAAGTTTTTCTGTGGTTGCAGTTATTTCTGAAATTCTAATGGTTTCTCTCTCGTTCATGGTATAATTTCATTGTGGATTGACAGGGTCTCTGCTCCACATAGACTCTCAGGGAGACAGGCCAATGGAGGTTCCTCCAACAGAATAGCTCCTTGGTTCATGGCATGGGAAGAGAGTGCTAGAGGGTCTTGAATTCGCAGTTAAGTGCTTTTACTCAGAAATAAAATATCCTCTTGGCCATAACTAGCTAAATGGTCCCATCTAACCTCAAGGGGATTAGTTAGAAATGAAAGAAAATTGCCATTGTAAGCAGCTTGAACCAAAAATTAAAAAGTAGGGGTTTTGGTTCAAAAGGTTATAAAGTATAGAAATTGTCTGGCCTCAGTTGAGGCTCAATCCAGCAACTCAAATGGTATTACCAGGAACCTTGTTTTTCTGTCTGAGTACCATGTGTTTAGTTTCATCTTAGGCTTCATTTAGTGGTGCCCAAATGCTCCAGCTGCCAAGCCCCCACCAGACTATCAGGAAAGAGAGCCTGCTACAGTGGGAGGAGGAAGAGAAAGGAAGTTTCTCCTTTTTATTTATTTTTAAAGTTTCTCCTTTTTAGAAGGCTCAGTAAATGTCTTCTAATATCTTAATACATCCCTGCACTAATCACTGTGTACAAGGGGATGAGAAATGCTCATTGGCTTAAGCTCAGCCCTGAAATGAGTCAGATCTATTCCACTCAACCCTGAAAATAGGAGAGGGTTTCTCAGTGGATATTCACAAAATTGTCTAGTAGTTACTTGGAAACAAAGTATACAGCATAGTGAATATATTCAATCATATATATAACTATGTGTGGTACCAGGCGGATACTTGAAATATTGGGGGGACAGCTTTGTAAAGTATATGATTGTCCAATCACTCTGCTATACATCTGAAACTAATACAAAATAATGTTGACTGTAAACTAATAAAATAAAATTAGCCTGGTTGGTGTGGATCAGTGGTTGAGCATCAACCTATGAACTAAGAGGTCACGGTTCAGTTCCCAGTCAGAGTGCATGTTCAGGTAGTGGGCTCGATCCCTATTGGGGGATGTACAGGAGGCAGCCAATCTATGTTTCTCCCTCATTGACGTTTCTATCTCTGTCTCCCTCGCTCTCTAAATAATCCATAAAAACATATTTTTAAAAAATATTTAACATTCAATAAAGATGTCAAAAAGGTGCTAGGAATTTATTTTAAATTTCTTATTTTATTTTTAATTATTATTGGTGTAATCTTATAACCATTTAGGGATGAAAATGAAGCCATTGCTTAAAGTTCAAGAAATTTCTTTATATTTTTATCATTCTAAGTTTAGGATAAAAGAATAAGATGTACAGATTCCTGAGACTTCTTATACAATTGGTTAGTTCCGAAATGTTGAATAGATAATTTGTCATACCACACAACATGAGCCACTCTTCTCTAATTCTTTTCCAATAAACCGTAGAATTCTGATATGTAGAAGTTCTGGCTTTGTTTTTTTGTTTTGTGTGTGTGTGTGCGTGCGCGCGCGCGCTTGTTTTTGGGTTTTTTTTTTGGCACCATGAAGTTAAGCATCTGAGGCTTATTTAAACAGTCGACAGTTCTGGCTTGCTCTCCTTCCTCCTTCACTGCGGCAGTGGGGACTGTGAATGGCTCTGTCTACTTCATTGATATCCTGGAGACCGCATCCCCTGAGGAAATTCACATGGTCCATCTTTCTGACAGCGAAATTCAGCACCTCCTGTAAGTACTGCCTGCTTCTGGCAGCAATGTTGTTAGACCTGTCTGTTGAGAATTCCAGTGAAGCCATAATTCCTTTACATTTTAAATTATAAGTGGTGTTTTTTGGGAAATTAATATATTGACCCTGTTCAGTGTTTAAAAAAAGTACAGAGGGATGTGTAGTGAAAGGTGTCCTACCCTTGTCCCTGAACCCCAGTTCTCCTCTCTGGAGGCAGCCTGTTCTCAATTTCTCAAGTCTTCTTTCCAGAGATATTTTATCCATAAGCAAGCAAAAAAAATATGCACACTTTCTTTTTTACACAAATAATTATCAAGCACTTAGAGTGTGCCAGGTACTTCCATTGTATTAACTTTATGAGATACTCATATTGTCTCCACTTTACAGATGAGGAAGATGAGCACAAAGAGCTTAAATAACTTGCTTAATATTACACAGGTGTACATGGCAGATGTGGGGATCAGAGCCCAGGCAGTGGGGCTCCAGTCGTTGCCTTTCTCTAAATGGGAGGAAACCATATACAGTGTTCTCCATCTCCTTTCTTCTTCGTCTTCACTTATTAGTGTATCTTGTAGAATGTTTTCTACCCACACATAAAGACCCTCCTTGTTCTTTTTTACAGATATATAGTATTTCATTATACAAATGTACTATCATTTTTAAAAGATAGCATATTGGTGGGCATTTAGATGATTTTAAATCTTTTGAAGCAAGACTTAAGAAGACAGCATAGAGACATTGGGTTTGGACTCATGTATTATTATTATTATTACTAGAGGCCCGGTGCACAAAAATTTGTGCACTCGGGGGGCGGGGGGAGGGGGGTCCCCCAGCCCGGCCTGTGCCCTCTCGCAGTCTGGGACCCCTCGGGAGATAACGACCTGCTGGCTTAGGCCTGCTCCCGGGTGGCAGAGGGCAGGCCCAATCCCTAAGTGCAGCCCCTGGTCAGGCTCAGAGCAGGGCCGATTGGGGAGTTGGGGCACCGCCCCCTGTCACACACAGAGCAGGGCCGACCAGGGGGTTGGGGAGCTCCCCCCTGTCACGCACAGAGCAGGGCCCATCAGGGGGGTTGGGGCGCCACCACTGTCACACTCGGGGCAGGGCCGATGGAGAGGTTATGGCTCTACCCTGTCACACACAGAGCAAGGCCCGTGGAGGGGGGTTGGGGTGCCACCCTCTATCACCCACAGAGCAGGGCCAATCAGGGGGTTGGG
>NW_005370043.1:2025330-2060789 GCF_000412655.1 Myotis brandtii
GCCAATTACCATGTTTCTCTTTTATTAGTGTAGATTATTATTATTATTATTATTTAGTTAGTTATTTTGTTAGTTTATCATAATAGTAGTTTTAATAAGAACTGACATTTGTGTCCTGTCACACATTGTAGCTTATTGAATGTGATCCTCGTCCCACCATTCAGGAAGGTATTATGCTTGTGCCTATTCCACAAATGAGGGAATTTAGGTTCAATAACCACCCTCCAGTTACTCCTCTCCTCGGTGCCATGTTTTTGTTGCATCTTCTTTCTCAGATACCTTCTCTCATATACTAATTTGTATTTCCCCACTTTTTCTAATTTGATGAAGGTGGAAACCATTTCACTACATCCTTCCTCCTCCTGCCAGGTACTAGTCCTGAAGGGTACTGACATGTACTCATCACTTATTTCAGAATTGCTTATTTCCACTTGAAATATCTAGAAAGCTCTGCTGTTGTATTTCATTTACTTATCCTATATAATAAAACCCTAATATGCAAATCAACCGAATGGCGGAACGACCCATCACTATGATGCACACTGATCACCAGGGGGCAGATGCTCAATGCAAGAGCTGCCCCCTTGTGGTCAGTGCACTCCCATAGGGAGAATGACTCTCAGCCAGAAGCTGGGCTTACCTAAGATGGCAGTCGGACATCCCCCGAGGGGTCCTGGACTTCGAGAGGGCGCAGGCTGGGCTGAGGGCCCTCCCACCCCAATGCATGAATGTCATGCACCGGGCCTCTAGTGATGAAATAATTGCCCATCTTTAAGTGAATTTTCTTGACTGTGTTGAATTTGGAAATAGCATTAACCTAGAATGTAATGATTACATTTATACATACTCGCTTGGCTTTTATAAGGTCAGATAATATTGAAAAATCACAGACCATAAGAATGACTAGTTTTGAATGGATCTCTGTACTGTTGTTCAATAAATATTTACCATCTTATTAGTGAAACAAGTAAAATCAGATTTCTTCTTTTCCAGTTATGACCAGCGAGGACTGTATCTATTAGCTGGGACATTACAAGGATATATCTTTGTTATCAATGCCAAACCCTCAAGCTCATTTCAGATTTTTGGATACGTAGGTACTACATAAAATGCTTATTAATTTAAAATATTGTTCACTTTATTCCAAAGAACTTAAGGTGGTGAAAATGGGGCTATAGTTATTATAGATAATTATAGATAATTATTTGTGGCTTATTTTCTAAAAGAGAAACATTTAAATAACTGTTAAAAGTTACGTAAGAGAACTCCTATATCATATTTAGAGGTGTTTGGTGTATCTGCTTGGTACATAGTTGATACTAAATAAATTTTCTTGTATCAATCAATGAATTAATTAATGAAATGGCTAAATATTCCTAATGTTATTACAAAGAGAAGTTTGATTGTTTATCCCTGAAATATTTTTTAAAAATAATATTTGACCTCTATTTAATAAAGATATTTAAAGAAAGTTTTATGACATGAGTCTTTAATGTTACAGTGGGGCCTTGACTTATGAATGTCCCGACTAACGAGTTTTTTGAGATACCAGCTGTCTCTCGGCCGATTTTTTGCATTGAGTTGATAGAGTAATTTGAGTTAACGAGCTCCTTAACGAGCTCGGTCTCGGGACGAATTAAACTCGTAAGTCAAGGCCCCACTGTACTTCTTTAAACAAAATGATATCCAGCTTTTTTCAATAATGTTTATTTAAATACCCAAGTAAACCACATTTGTAGAGGCAAGATGGCACTTATATGATAAACAGTAAGAACTAATATATTCTCTCTGGCTTTAAGTACTAAATACATATATCTATTTCACCTGAATATATTTTTAAAATCCATTCACCTACTAGGTATAAAATGCAGAGATCCGATTATCTAGGTTTCTGGAGGACAAACTAGTCCTGTGTATTTCCACTGCACGCACCCTCAATACCTTGACTAAGATGCAAAGAACACTAAACGCTACATTTGTCCAATATTGGGAGTGGGCAAACCAGCTAGAGTGGGCATTCCAGGGGCCAGAGCATGCCGGTGTTCTGAGTTTGGTAGGCCTGGAGGATTCCCTGGAGGCCTCCTGCCTGAGAAAGACGCTGAGCCCATCAAGCTGGGTTGAATTGGCCAACCCAGACATCTTATCAGGAGACCCCCTTATCTGTTCATCACTTACTACGTTGAAAGGTCAGTTTAAATATCTAGTAAATTTGGATCTAAAGATTTAGTGAAGGCAATTCTATAATGTGATATCTTACTTGGGAAGATAAAGACTCCTTAAGCTTATCGATGAGCACTTGTGGTGTTGATCTCTGTTTTCTTTCAGAGGTGATCAAAGGCATTTTACAGATATCCACAGTGTCTCTTTTGGAAACAGACATAGTGGAAGTGATGGTGCTTTCTCCACTTCCAGCGACAGGACGGAGCAGGCTGGAAATATTTACTCTGCCTAAAATACTACCACTAGGTAAAGAAAAACCAAGCAATCAAGTCTGTCCTGGACCCAGACAAGTAGTTGCCATAGCTTTTTCTTCTTCTTCTTCTTCTGATAGCATCGCCCCTCCCCCTTAACACATGAAGAGGTAAAATGGCCATCTTTTGCGTATCTTACAAAGTGAAACTAATGAGGCTACTAAACAATATGAAATGTGGACTTCTTCTAGGCCTTGTCATTCATATGAATCTATCCAATTACCAGGGAAAAGAAACAGGATCAACTGGCACTTTTGTCAAGTTGATTTGCCATTTTGTGGTGTCTCTTTTTGTAATTTTAAATATATATAGTCAAATTCATCTAGGGTGCTGTGGAGCTACTTTCACTGATGAAATTCTAAAGAAAGCTTTCTGGCCAGAGGTCTGATAAAATAGACACTCTTTCTGTTTTAGGTAACAAATATCTAGGTAGCTATTTTGCAAATATATAACTGTAGAACATAAGAGAGCTAAAAACCTCAAAGTGCGTTTATATTTTAATTAGCCATGTTTTAATTAAAGATTATCATGAGTTTCTTTGAATGATATAGCTCTGTTTAATTGATGAAACTAACTAAGGCCTTATAAAAGATATTATATTCACTATTAATTATTTAATACTCAAGTATTTCTAATGGAGCCAAGTTGTTTTTAAATCATTTTTACCACCTACTAGCCTCTGTATTATTAATTGAGCATTTAAATCTTTTATTTCACTTTTCATAGTATTTTTATAACAAAAAATAAAATCAGTATATGGTACAATTTGATCTCTCTTCTTCCTTAAATCTTACAGTTTTTGCAAACTTTGCTGATGAAAGAGGGAGGATGAGAGATGAACTCATTCATAAGTTCCTGTATGAGATAGAGCACTCTCTGTCCTCTGCAGTGTTGGACTTCCAAAGTCGCATAATATACGGTTTCTGTAATGACGTGCCGTACATCTGCTGCTATTGTCTTCCTGAAAAAGTAGGCCAAAACTTAAGCTTGCCATCATTTATGTCAGCAATCAAGATTGACACATGGTATTACTTAGACTTGATCCATGCTTTAACATTATAGTCCAGTTAACAAATGGCTTTATTATAGCACATAATTTCCTTGAACACGACTTGTTAATCCATCAAAATATGTTGCAGCAACCTCACACTTGTGTTACATATATCATACTTGTCAGATAAATATACAGATGACATAATATTAGTTTAGTGCCTTGAAAAAACAATCTAATATTAGAAAATATATCCCACAGGTGTCCGGGGCTACAGAATTGATGATTTTCAGTGGAAATTTGTACTTAAATCCTAAGCAAAATTGTACAAAATAGAGACATGGGGAAATATTGTGGACCATCTTTCTGGGGGTTGAGGGAATGGGATTGCTGAGGTTGGGAGGGAGTAGGATTGGTGGGGACGGGAGGAGCAGGGCATTCCAGACAAAAGTCACAGTGTGTGCAGAGGCTTGGAGATGGGAGTATGTGAAACACATAGGGGGTATATTGAGCAATTTATTTTGAGTTGAGCATGGGGTTATATGAAAATGATTCGTGAGAAATATTGTCAGTATAGTGTGGGATCTTTATTGATAACTAACATATAAAGACTTTTCTTAGTTGGTCAAAATGAACTTTTATTTGCAAACAAAGATGAAAAATGTGATACAAATACAGATGCCTACTTTGTATCAGTTTATTTCCAGTGACTGAGTTTGCACATTTGAATCTGACTGTGTATGCACAACTGCAAACCCTAAGATGCTGCTCCCCTGGTCTTTCCTGTAATGCAATCATTTTCTTTGACTGGCAGGAACATCGTGGCATTTATATTCTCAAGCCATACCAAAAAGTGCAGAGCAAACAATATGGACCTGGAATGCTCTCTCTGTCTGGGCATGGATCGTGGCTCATAACAAGAGCTAAATGTGGAACTCTGTATATCCGAGACGTTAAAACTTTGGTAATCTTTTTAAAAAATTATGGGATGTATAGCTTGATCTCATATAAGGAGCAAAAACCCTTAGGAAAGGAATTGGAATTCTTTCTTAAACTGAGGCATAACCTATTACCACTGAAGGTATTACTTTAACATTAGGTGTTTTATGTGCCGAGGTTTAAGTTTCTGAGGGAGGAAACATCAACCAGGGACTAAGAACTGCAAAGAAAAAGCCGAGGGCAGGACTGCCAGCCCGGCTCCTCCACCACTTGGTTGTGTGTCTTGGAAACTCACTGAGCTTCAGATGCTCCTCTGTAATATTAGGGAAGCCTTGCTTGCTCTCACCAGTGGGATTCTGGCAAGAGCCAGTGGGAGGATGTAGGCAAAACTGTTTTGGCCACAGTGAATTGCTGTGCAAACCTAGGGATTATTGTTGCTATCTGCCTGTCCTGAAGGGCCTCTGGGCTGGTTGCTGCTGCCCCCACCTCTTATGTGATGCTGGAACTGAGTTGTACTGGTCATCGGTATGATGTAATGCCGTCAGTGATTCTTATCCAGGGTTCACCCCACACATCTGAAGCTTCTCAGAGACCCACACGACACATGCCTGCTTGTCCAGATCAACTGGGCCCTGGTTGTGCCCATCCAGTTATTCTTGCTCACATGTGCAAGAAAGCGTATTTGGAACACAGTTGGGCAAAAGTGTTGTTATTATTATTATTATTATTATTATTATACAGGAAAAACCTTAAATCCCTTAGAGATTACTTTTTTTAAATTTTTTTTTATATTTTATTGATTTTTTACAGAGAAGAAGGGAGAGGGATAGAGTTAGAAACATCAATGAGAGAGATCGACCAGCTGCCTCCTGCACGCCCCCCAGTGGGGATGTGCCCGCAACCAAGGTACATGCCCTTGACCGGAATTGAACCTGGGACCCTTCAGTCCGCAGGCCGACGCTCTATCCACTGAGCCAAACCGGTTCGGCGAGAGATTACTTTTGAGTGAACAATTTGCAAACTCTGTTACACTGTGTCTTATTCAAATGATTTGTAATGTACAAGACAAGTGATAGTGGCATGATATGGCAAGATGTCAAAGATTTGGGGGTTATTTTATGTAAAGTACCTACTATATGAGGTTATTATCCATGGCAGCATTGTTTGTGAAACAATCTAACGTCCATCAACAGAGGGCTGGATGAATAAATGATGGTACATAAACAATACATAAGTAAATTGTGGAATATTACACAACTGTAATACAGAATGAGACAATCTTTATGCAACAATATGGAAAGAACCCCAAGAACACTGTTAGGGAAGAAAAGCAAGGTGCATAATATAGGTATTATACTATAATTTATGTTTTAAAAAGTGTATAAACATTTATTTATTTGCATAAAAATATCTGAATTGTTGAAGGTATTGCCTTTGGGAGGTGGTTGGGGAATGCTGACATGAAAAGTTCACTGCATGCAATTTTATAGTCTTTTAAATTTTGAACCATTTAAATGTATTACCTATTCAAAAAGTTTTAAAAAAATTTAAGGTATTAAGTTTTGAGAAAACCAGTATGACACAAAAATCCCAGTTCTTATTTGTTTTTATTTTTTAATTTTTTAATATATTATATTGATTTTTTACAGAGAGGAAGGGAGAGGGATAGAGAGTTAGAAACATCAATCAGCTGCCTCCTGCACACTCCCTACTGGGGATGTGCCTGCAACCAAGGTACATGCCCTTGAATGGAATCGAACCTGGGACCCTTGAGTCCGCAGGCCGACGCTCTATCCACTGAGCCAAACCGGTTTGGGCAGAAATCCCAGTTTTTAGTCCAGGGGCTTAAACTGTTATCCTGTGTACCAAATTAGTGATGTGTTTGGGTTCTAATTAAACTGGTATGATTAACGTCCTCCATGTGGGGCATGTTATCCTTTTTTCAAAAAAAAATATTTTTATTGATTTCGGAGAGGCAGGGAGAGGGAGAGATAGAAACATCATGATGATAAGAAGGACTCATTGATCGGCTGCCTCCTGCATACCTCCGACTGGGGATCGAGCCTGCAACCTGCGCATGTGCCCTGACTGGGAATCAAACTGGTGACCTCTTGGTTCCTGGGTTGATGCTCAACCACTAAACCACAGCAGCTGGGCGAGCATGTTAACCTTTTTTTTTTTTCCACTGTGCCCATCACCCTCTCTTATCACACTCAGCCTCTTTGCACATAAATGGAACCTGCCTGATTATTGAAGTCATATAAATTTGCCCCTCTGCTTGCTCAAGGCCCCTCCCTTAACTTCATAGCTTTCAGCAAGTCATTTGCTTCTCTGTGTCTGATTTTCCTATTATACATTGATGATGATAATCCTTCTCCTTCCATACTACCACAAATGGGAGAATGACTCAGTATTGGTGAACGTGCTTGGACTAGGGATTTGCAGTGCTCTGTATCACCCGGAGGCTACTTCCATACCAACTGAAACGCTGTTAACAAATAGAAAAAGATTTATCAGCAAGCAAAGTACACGTAACCCCCTTAGAAAAACCATGCGATAGAATTGTTAGTAATTTTTGCACTTTGTTCCTAAAACTATTAAGGACACACTTGTTCGGTGTCGGAGTCATTCTCACCAGGGGCATGGAATTCAGTCAGTGAGAATGTCATTGGATGGACAAACCATTCTGGTGAATGGGAGAGATGATGGCACCCTTGTTTGCCTAAGATGGAGGTACGTACAGTAAACAGTAAGCAACCTCACATGGTATGTTTTAAAATTAAGACTTTGTTTTTATTTAGGTACAGCAAAGCCAACATAACAGGAGACAACTGCCATTGAAAAGATTGTTATACTCACAGATCCCAAGCGGGGGGGTGGGGGTGGGGGGGGGGAAATGCCATGCTTTTGTGGGCCCACATGGGGTACCACCAAGGTAGGTAAGGAGGCAGAGGAAGCAGGAAAACCATGGGCAAGAGCCTTTATTATGGTTTCCGTGGGAAGGAGCAGGCAGATTTAGGATTGACTAGTTTGGATAATTTCAGTGGATTCTGGGGCACAGGGACTCCTCGTTGTCTGATACTTGGCCCTGAGATTATTAAGATCAGGAAACAGTGGCCCTGTGTATGGAATCCCAGTGGAGGTGATGGTTGGGGTGTGGGGTTCTGGATTTGTTGGTTTGGATTTGAAAGGTGGGCTGCTGTGTGAGTTGTTGACTATCTCCAGGAATTGGCTAGCCCTGGGAGGGTAGTCCCTTCAGGGTCAGCATGACTCAAAATGTCAAAGCATCAAAAGATAAGACAAGAAAAAACATGGTTAATATGTATGAGATTATCAGTCCTCTCTTTCATGACACCTGTTGGAAGAGTACAAGAATTGAGGACAATTTTGAAGAATACATACTTTAAAAACTCCTGTTTATCCCTAAAAATACTGTACGTAAGTGTACACACAAAGAGACTAACTTTCCAAATTATACTTTGCTTAAACAATATAATTTATTTACTAGTAGACTTTGATTAGACTAAAATTAAAATTCTAGAACTGCAATCTTGAAATCTCTGTTATTTATATCATGTATTTCCATGTGTTTCATCATGCTTTCTGGGGATTTTTCATTTTCTTTCTGATCATCCTTGTTACCATGGTTATTCATGGCATTTGCTGTTCTTCTTTGTCTAGTCATTTTTATCTATTTTAATGACCCATAACAGCTTCCTCTACTATTTTCCAGTAGATGGCGCTGATTCGCAAGATTTTTTAGCTCTGTGATCTAGTGGACTTCCACAGCGTCCTTAGGATAGTATAGGCATGCTGCTTGCAGGTAGGGTTTGTTTTGCCCTCACTGTAATGGTGACCCCTGACCTCTGTGGGGTCCTGCTCCAAGTACCCAACCTGGGGTTCACTCACAGAGGGAAATAGGGGTCCTACTGCAATAGTTCTTGGTTTACAGATAATATGCTCCTCAACTGGACTCGAGGGCAATTGGAGGCGAGTTTTGGGAGCCCAAGGGGTAGGACTCTGTGGTTCCATTTGTTTGTCTGAAACACCATCACTGGCCCCACAGTGGAGAGCTCCATGGCAGAAACCCGGGCTCTATCAAGCATCTGCTGACTCACACACTCTTCACCCTGCTGGGCTGCCCCCCACAGCATTTTGTTCTTCCAGGCCAAAGGAAGCACCTGCTACCACTGGCTTCCTCCCCTCCCCAAGCTAAGCCATGGCTACTTCTGCAGGCTGTCTGCGCTTTCCTCCCTCCTCATCTCCCTATTTATTCCCAGTTGCCCACCTTTAGATGTTTCAATGCACAGGTACCTCAGGCCTGCCTCTATATTGAGCAGGGGATTCTTTGTTGAATTATAATTGGTTAACTTGTAATTTCAGGGGGAGAGGCCAAGGGGATCTCTCATGCCACCATTTCTCTGATGTCCTAGAATTCTCAATAAACAAATACTACTGAAGCGTGCAGATGATGACCAGGGGCAGCGAGCATGAAGGTGATAGCCTGGACTTTAAATGTTGCCTTGTTTGATCTGCCAGTGGACATCACTAGTCAGTGTGCAGTTCATTTCCTTAGAAATAATATCTCAGTGCCTCATGTGGTCAAAGCAATAATAAAACATGGCCTTTCACAGTGACATTTGAAAATGTTAGATATTGTGGAGATTTTATATCATCATAATTTTGTTAGCCACTTAGTTCAAAGACTGATTTGAATACTGCAGCATCATGCTCATTTTATTCTTAGACTCTTAATTAATTTGTATTTTATATATGTCCTAACATATCCTTTATAGTCAGTGAACAAATAGCATCTCAGGTAACAGCAAACAATATAGTTTTCTTTAAGCCCTATTTATGGAAGTAAAGACATTTCGCCCTGTCATAGTTCATTACTTTTGACTCAAAGCAAAGTTGACTTTGAAATCTTAGTCCAGGACTTATTAGCTTGTAACCTCAAACAGATGACAGCCCTTCTATAACGATGTTATTCAAGGTGGGGCCTGTAGCACCTGTGAGTTTGTTATAAATGCACTAGAGGCCCGGTGCACGGATTCATGCACGGGTGGGGTCCCTCAGCCTGGCCTGTGCCCTCTCACAATCTGGGACCCCTCAGGGGATGTTGGACTGCCAGTTTTGGCCTGATCCCTGCCGCTCGGTGGCGCTGCTGCGGAGGCAGGAGAGGCTCCCGCCCCTGCAGCTGCGCTCACCAGCTATGAGCCCTGCTTCTGGCTGAGCGGCATTCCCACCGTGGGAGTGCACTGACCCCCAGGGGGCAGTTCCTGCATTGAGCGTTTGCCCCCTGGTGTTCAGTGTGCGTCATAGCGACTGGTCGACCAGTCATTCCGGTCGTTCTGGTCATAACGGTCGCTTAGTCTTTTACATATAGATATTCTTGGGCCCCACCCAAACTTTCAGCATCAGAATCTTTGTGGGTGAGGTCCAGAAATTTGTTTTAATAAATCATCCAGGTGATGCTGATGTTTCCAAAGTCATGAAATGTGCTGGTGGACTGAGTGGAAGTAAGATTTCCCTCAGTGGGGATGGGGACTCTGAGGACTGAATGTGGTGATGTATGTGAAGCAGTGCAGCACCTCGGACATTCCAAGGGTTCAACCAGAGGAGTGGCTCTTCTGTGTCATGACCAAGGCAAGTACCGAGTACGTGTAGGGCAAGGCTATGCAGACAGCATGTGAAGAGGTCACCCAAATAAATCCAGGGGCTTGGCATGTCCTGGAGCCTATGAATGGGCTCTAAGAAGTAGAGTCCTAACATCTACAGGGCACTTCAGAGAATTGTCCACATATTTCTTTGTGTGGAAATGGTTGTGTACCTGGAAATAACACTGCTAAATGTGACTTTTGTGATTTTATAGCTTGTGTGTTCTCTTTTTTATTAATATAGGCGGTTTGGAGGAAGCTTAGCCTCTGACATTCTTCAACATTGCCAGCATCTTTTAGCTTCTCTGAGCAGCACCATCGATGATGAGAATATTTATTTAAGTATGAAACTAAAGGAGTCCATGGATTTGGAATCTGAACAAACAGTTGAGTTACAGTATAGTTTTTTCTCTCGTTCTGTCAACATAAGAAATGGCCAAACCTGTAAAGAATTTTTGTAGGCATTTATTTGAGCCAAATTGGCAATTGCCAGGAAGCAAGATCTCAAATGCTCCACAGATAGTTTCACAGTTTCTTTTATGCATCACAAATTAGGGAGGGAGCTAAGGAAGATTATATGACAGCAAAAAAAGCAAGGCAGGGATTGGATTATAGGATAGTTAACAAGACAAGACTATGTCCTCTGTTGGGACATAACAAAAACAATGGACAAGGCTTACTTAAGGCAAAGATAAACCTTTTACTAAAGAAGTTATATGCCTGGGGACTTTGGAAACTGCCCATCATGATCTGGCCAGTTAGGGATTTATGATCAGAGCACTCTGTGAGGTTACTTTCCATAGAATCCCTTTTCAACCACACTTCCTTTCTTTTTAAATCAGCTATCAGTTTGCAGTTATAGTTTTCTTTAAGCAGATATTTAGTAATTTTCCTTTTTATCCAGGTACACCATGATTCTCAAAAAGAGCGTGAGCTAAATGTGACTGAAGAGAAAATATTCAGCCTTTCTCAAAGCAATGGAAAATATTATACCTCAGAACTTATTCAAACCATAGTATAAGATCAGGCTTGCCTGGAAAAAAAAAATTCTTACTACCAATTCTGGTGCTTAGTCAAAGTGGTCTCGCTTCTATACTTTTATGTCACATACAGTATTTAGGAAGTATCTGGCCAGAGAACAACATTCATTCATTCATTCATTCATTCATTCAATCATTTAACAAATATTTATTGAGCACAATATGCTAGGCTGTGGGGAGTATAGGCATGAACAACATAAAAAAGTTTCTGCTTTCATGAAGCTTACATTCTAATTGAGGGTTGGAAGTGAGCAGAGAGGGTAAATAAGCACATAAATAAGAAAAGTAGATAGTAACAAGATCTATTTGGTGAACAAAAATGGCTTGGTGTGATAGTGTTTGGCTGGAATAGCCTCTCCACGAAGACATTTAAGTTGAGACCTGAATTAAAAATAGGGTGCCCACATGCAACATGGATGGGGCAGAAGTCCTCGGTGCAAAGGGGAAAAAGAGTTGGACATGTCTGAGGACCTAAAATAGGCCTGTGCAGTTAAAGGGAACAAGAGAGAGAAAGGTAGGAAATGAGGTCCTCAAGCTGGGAAAAGGCCTGGTAACAAAGGGCTTTGTAAACCAGATAGAGTTTAGATTTAATTTGACATTTAATAAGAACCTATTAAAGTGTTCTGAGGAGAGGATTTACAAGATCTTATTTACATTTTTGAAATACTTACTTCCACTGTGTGGAGAATGTTTCCTGTAGGGGACAAGAGTGGAATTAGTAGATTAGTTAGGACGCTATGCCAGAGATCCAAGTAACAAGGATGGATGTGGAGGAGTATTGTGGAGAGAAGTAGTTTTTACTTGAAAAACTATGCAGGTGTTGATATTATTTGTGAACATGGGGACGACTGTGGGGCGGGGAGCTTCTTTGGGGAGAAAGAAGGGAATCTGAAATCAGTTACTAATGCCAATCTTGAGAAGCCACGCAGAGATACAAAGTAGGCCATTGGATAGATAAGCCTTGAGTTCTGAGAATAGGCCAGGACTGGAGATGTTGATTTGAGAGTCAAGGGCATGTGGATGGAATTTAAAGCCAAAAAAAAACCAAAACAAACAGTAAAGTCATCATGGAAGAGCGAATGATAAGAAACAGAAGGGACCAGGACAGAGCATCTTCTAGATATCCAGGAAAAGAATTTAGGGAGGCAAAGGAGAATGAGAAGGGGCAGACAGTGAGGTTACAGGAGGGTCAGGAGAGTGGACATCCCAAACTCTTTCAAGACATTTTGCTGCAAAAAGAGACTAGAAAGGGGGTGGTACCTGAAGTGGGGATGTGATGGTCAATGGAGAGTGGCTTTCCTAGGACAGGAGATACCAGCGCACATTTGGGAAAGATTCTGTAGAAGAGAGAAATGGATGATGCAGAAGGGCAATGGGATTTTTTTTTTTTAAGTATAAAGGCCTCGAGAAGGAGGAAAAGATTAAGATCCTAAATCCAAATTGTGGAGCAGGCCTTGACTAGCAGGAGCATTTGGCCTACGGTAACACGAAGAAGCAGAGAGTGTTTTGGTGAACATGTGATCCTTTCTTCTTTCTCGGTGCAAAGTGTAGCTGATGTGAGGACAGACTAGCGGAATTAAATTAATAAAACATTGCATGTTGGGTAGGCAACAATTTTGGCATTATTTTTTTAAAATGCAACAAGTGCAAAGGAATTCAAAATAAATATATGAAGTAGGGTGGGAGGAAGAAAACTTGATGAATTTTAAATTTAAGAAATGTCTGTCTTTTTCTAAGGTATATGAGGAAGTAAAGTCAAGCATTCACTCGTCATCACAAGAGGAATTACTCCAATTTGTTAATAAGAAGGAAATTTCCTGGTTAGAACGAAAAAGCCAAGAAGTATGTATCAAATATGGGAGAGTTTGAAATAATGCTTTGTAGGTATGCCAAATAGATTAGTTTCCTATGATAATCTGCTGGAAAGTAGAATGAGATACTACTTGGCAGAGCATACCATCATACAAGTGTAACCTTCCTGAAAGCAAACAAACACCCCCCAAACAGCCAGATATTTTAGATAATATATGAGCTTTAAGAACTATACTTAAGCTGATATGAAACCTAACAAAGCTGTCCAGGTAACCCAAAGCAAAGAATGAAGTGTGATACCTTATGCTGGAGGGAAGTTTAGGGGAGCTGCACAGGTGATGAAAGAAAAGAGTGGGCCAAGAACAGGAAAAGGGACAGCCTGGCTTCAGATGTGCAGGATGGTGACAAAGGTAGTAGTAGCTCATGTCTGGATTTAGCCTGCTTATCTAGTCTCACTGATTTTCCTTTGTCAACTATTCTCTAATTTTTTACTACTTAATTATTTTCTTTCCATTGGCCTTATAATTGACTGGAAACTACTATGTTGCCTCAGCCAACATAATCGAAGTTGACTTAAGCAAGGTGTTGCCGTAGTGTTACTTCGGGTACACTTTTATATTATTAGTCTTTAAAAATTTTGTTTCTAGAGAAGTGCTATCTGTTATGTATCTGTCTATGTACCTGTGTCTATATCTGTATACATATACAGATATCATTTGCCTCTCTATAATTTTTCTTGCCTGTTTAAGTGATAAACTTATTCCATTTCAGGCCATTGAAAAAGAGGTTAAACTGTTTTCCAACAAAAGGAAAGAGATAAAAAGAGGAATCAAAGAACTTGCTAAAATTGTAAGTGTTGTGATTTCATATGCTAATACATTTGACCCTCCTTCTAAAATCACTTTTTGAAGATTATTTTGTTCAATACAGCATGAGAAGCTAGATCCATTTTCTTTTCTGCCTATATGCAGTAAGCTGTTTTCTGGAATTCTTCAACAGGGTAGAAATTTTACCATACTGTACTATATATAAACAGTGGTTTTCTTCTCTATGTCTTTTCCAAATACTTTATCTTATTTTCTAATAATTATTTTAATGAAAGTTGTGTGTTTACAATTTTACAAAGTACGTAATGAGTTACATAATTAAAAATAAGGTTTTAAAGCAGCACCTGCCCTACTTTTTTTCACTATGACTCCTATACTCTGGAGGCTGTTTTCAATTCTTCGGGCTTTTCTGCTTGATCTCATCCCAGGTAGAGGAAAAGAGCATGAGGTGTGCATGGGGAAAATCTAGAGGTGGCCCTTATTATTTGATTGAACCACATGAAATTGCTATTTTATATGGTTCAGCCTAATATACTACAAGTATTTTGTCTTCTCAACTTTTATAATGTGCCTTTTTAAATGCAGAATTTAAAAATTATGACCCAAGTGTATTGATCATTTTATTTATAGCTTTTGTTTTTTGTGTCTGATTTTAAGAGGGCTTCCAAAGTTTCACATATTTTCTTCTAATACCCTTCATTTCACCTGTAATTTATTTTCATAAATGGTATAAGGTGTGGAGCTAACTTTATATTTTTCAAGTAAATAGCCCATTTCATCAGTGCTTTTTATTGAGTAGACGATCCTTTCTCCACTGATTTGCAACTCCTCCTCTATTAATCCCTGGAGTCCCAGGTATATGAGATTGTTTCTGGACCCTCCATTCTGAAATTGAGTATTGATCTTTTCCTGAGCTAATTCCAAACTATTCTGATTGTTATAACTTTATAAAATATTTTTATATCTTGAAAGTAATTCTCCCTTTGCTCTTCTTTTACAAAAAAAAATGTTGACCTCTTTATGCACACTTTTTTTTTTTTGCAACTTATTTGCTCTGTATGTAGAGGACATGTCCTTGGAGTTCCCTTCTATGCACACTTTTTCATTTGAATTTTAAAGTCAGCTTGTCAAGTTCCATGAAAAACTCTGATTTGATTTTGATCAAGAATATATTGCTCATAGTATGATTTGCAGAGGAATTTATTTGTTATGTAAAATTATATATATAATACATACATTTATAATATAAATCTTATATGTAATATGCATTATATAAATGTAATATATAAGCATATATCTATTTAATTTTTTAAAATATTCTTTAGTGAGGTTTTATAGTCTAAAAGTGACTATAATTTTCTTATTAAGGTTATATTTTAAGTATCTTATAGTGTTTTGCTTTTGTGAATGGAATATTTTTCTATTACATTTTCTAATTGGTTATTACTGCTATATATGAATGCTATGATTTTACATCTGATAACCTTGCTGAATTCTCTCTTCTTTAAAATAATATTTTTATTGATTTCAGAGAGGAAGGGAAAGAGAGGGAGAAATAGAAACATCAATGGTGCGAGAGAATCATTAATTGGCTGCCTCCCACACGCCCCCACGGGGATTGAGCTCGAAACCTAGGCATGTGCCCTTGATCAGAATTGAACGTGGGTCAGTTCAGTCGGCAGGCCAGCGCTCTATCTACTGAGCCAAACCAGTTAGGGCTGAATTCTCTTTTTAGTTCTACTATTTTATCAGTTGATTTTCTTGGATTGTGTAGGTATACTGTCAGATCTTCTGAAAATCACATGTCTCTTCCTTATCAATCTTTATACTTCATTTCTTTTTCTTGTCATATGGCAAGGGCTTCTAATATAATAGTGGTCACGACCAGAAACATGCATGTCTTCTTTCTAAACTTAACAGGAATGCTACTAGCTTTTAAGTGTGATGCTTGCTGTAGCTTCTGTCCCTTATTACCTAAGAGTTTTTATTGTGAATTTTATTATGAAATTGATCAAATGCCTTGTATTCCTCAGATAGACTTTGGTCATTTTAAGTAATACACCAGATTCCATTTGCTAATATTTTATTTAGGATCTTTGTTATTTCTATTCATAAGTAATATTGGTCTAATATTCTTATACTTCTTTTGTCTCTCACTGATGTTTCTCTCTCCCTCTCCCTTCCTCTCTTTCTAATATCAATAAAAACATATTTTTAAAAGGCAAGAAAATAATAATATAATAAATCCCATTGCCAATATTATTTCATATAGACCTCTACCCACAAGCCCCTTCCCTGGTTATTTTGAAGTAAATCCCAGATATCATATCATTTCATCTTTAATTATTTAAATGTGAACCTCCAAAAGATAAAAACTCTTAAAACACATAGCTAGAATAGCATTGGCACACCTAAATATCAATAATTCCTTAATATAATTTAATGAAGTAATGACTTTGTAAATTTTGTTTGTTATTAATAGATGAATGAGCTTTTAAGGATTAAACTTTAAAACTTAAATTATCACAATAAGCACCTACTTCTTTATTCAGTAGTTACATTTAAATAAACAGAACCTTTATTTTTTTATCTAAGGGTTGGAAAACTGTGTCTTTAAAATTTAATTCTTCACTTGTCACCATCCTTTCCTATTTTAAAATTCAGGTTCTGAAGATGATGGAAGAAAATGAAGCAGAAGATCATATTGCAAAATTAGAGCAACGGGAATTTGGCCTGGATCTGGACGAACTGGACCGGCTTCAGAAAGAAAGTGAGAGAGAAGTGGCAGAGGTATGGAAAAATCTGATTTAAGCACTACAGTAAAGGAAGCAGAGAGAAAATAGGAAAACTTTTCTAGAATTATGCAAATAAAACAAAAACTTTTCCAGCACACAATATGAATAAAGCAAACCTAGTGTATATGGGTGGAACGAGTCAGAGAATTATTGAATTTGGGGGTTAGGGGAAAGAAGACCATCCAGGCCAGCCAGACATCTGATGTCTGTCTCTCTTCCATGATATTCATACCAAACATCTTCCACCATGTGTTTGAACATTTTTAGACATCCCCTCAGCCATTTCATGTCAACCTTAATTAGAGTTGAAATCTTTCTCTCTATACTCACTGATTCTTCTATTCTTTGGGCACCATCAACTCGATGGCCACTCTGAAAATGGTTAGAGAAGATTAGTAATTACCATGGTATTTTCTATTGTCTCAGCTAATTATCCCAGCTCCTATGACCATAATATAATGTAGTTTGAATAGCTTCATCATCATCACACAGTTTTTCTCTGATTTCATTATTTTTAAAGCTGGCACCCACAAAAGAATTCCAATTATTATCTGTCCAGTTTAGAGAAAAGCATAAACTGAAACCTCTACATTACAAAATTCTGTACTTCTATTAATTCAGCTTTTGCATCTTTTTGTGGCAGTCACATCACATTGTTTACTCATATTTATTTTATTTTAGGTAAAATCCCTAATTGTGTTTTATATAGGATGTTCTTAAGTTACCTCTTTCTCAACATGCATGGTATATTTGATTTTTTGAGTGTACATGTGTAAACACATTTCCCCCTCTAAACAAGAGAATGAAATGTAGCTGGATTCAAGGACATTTAAGTGAATTACATAGTTGGTTAAACAATTACACAGAGACTGATGTCTCTAGGAGAGAGGTTTCCAATGATATGCATCAGGACTCTGTCCTGTTAAACATGTTTATTTATGATTGGGGTGAATATGTAGAAATGAGGCAGATTTGTCAAGTTGAGGGGCATGGTGCTGAGAATAAGTAAAAATTTATTTGGATAACAGAATCAAGATCAAAAGGACCTCAACAGACTGACTCGAGGAGATAAAATGTACCTGAATAATCATTTATCTATCCATCAATTCATTCCACAAAGCTTATTGAATACCTATTTTGTGCCAAACACTATTGTAGGAGCTGGGAATCCTATATAATAAAGAGCTAATATTCAAATGGTCGTCATGCCCTCACGCCATCACAGCTCAGACATTCAACACTAGGGAGAGAGGAATGGGGACCAGCTAAGCACAAATGAGCTCACAAGAGAGGAATGGGGACCAGACAGGCTGTGGCCCGGGAGAGGGACAAGCTGCCCACCCATGATCCCAGGTGCCAGCAGCTGCTTCTGTGCCTGCAGCCCGGGAGAGGAACAAGTCGCATACCCCACGGTCCTGGGTGCCAGCGGCTGGGGCTGCAGCCTGGGAGAGGGACAAGCTGCCAGCCCTGCGGTCCTGGGCGCCAGCTGCTTCACCTGTGCCTGCGGCCTGGGAGAGAGATAAGCTACCCGCCCCGTGGTCCTGAGTGCCTGCGGCTGCAGCCCAGGCGAAGCTGCGCACCAATGGTCCCCTGCGGCTGTGGCCGGCCTGGGCAAAGCCAGTCCAGGTTCTGGGTGCCTGCGGCCAGCCGGAGGAGGGAATCCTGGGTCCCGGGTGCAGGGTGAGGCAGAGGCAGTTAGAGGTGATCAGGCAGGCAGGGGGCAGTTAGGGGTGATCAGGCTGGTAGGAGAGCAGTTAGGGGCAATCAGGCAGGCAGGCAGAAGTGGTTAGGGGCAATCAGGCAGGCAGAGGGGTTAGGGGTGATCAGGCAGACAGGCAGGCGAGTGGTTAGGAGCCAGTGGTCCCAGATTGCGAGAAGCAGTCGAACATCCCCTGAGGCATCCCGGATTGGAGAGGTGCAAGCCGGACTAAGGGACCCCTCCCCCATGCACGAATTTCGTGCACCAGGCCTCTAGTCTTATATAATAAAAGCCTAATATGCAAATCAACCAAACAGCGGAACAACCGGTTGCTATGACGCACACTGACCACCAGGGGCAGATGCTCAATGCAGGAGCTGTTCCCTGGTGGTCAGTGAGCTCCCACAGAGGGAGCGCTGCTTAGCCAGAAGCCAGAGTGCAGCAACAGTGGCAGGAGCCTTTCCCACCTCTGTGGCAGCATTAAAGAGCAGCGAGCTGAGTGTTAAGGAGCAGCGAGCAGGTGTGTGGTAAGGAACAAGGGGTCTTGGATTGCGAGAGGGCGCAGGCCAGGCTGAGGGATCTCCCCGAGTGCAAGAATTTTGTACGCTGGGCCTCTAGTCTATTTATATAAAAGCCTAAGCAACCCGCCAACTGGCCGGTAGCTATGATGCACACTGACCACGAGGGGGCAGACACTTAACGCAGGAGCTGCTGAGCTGCAGTGACTTGGAAGCTGCGATTCTCGGGTGACACACCCAGAACCAGAGAGGAGGGAGCTCGATTCCAGGGTGCGTCACCCGAGAACTGCCCTCTCGCTATCCAGGACCCCTCAGGGGATGTCGGAGAGCCAGTTTTGGCCCGATCCCCGCAGGCCAGGCCAATGGACCACACCAGGCCTCTAGAACAGTAAATAAAACAGATAGGTCCCACCTACATAGGGCTAATCTAGTGGAGAAGACAGACAATAATAAACAAACCTCTCTATATTGTGTGATTAAAACAAACTGGATGCTGTGATATATGTGGGAGATCCACTTCTGTAGTCAAAGAATATCACTTTAAAGGGGTGACATTTCAGTTGGGAACTAAAACAAGAGAGGGGGCTGGCTATGCAAAGTTCTGGGGAGAGAATATCGGGCAATGGTAGCAGCGAGAACAAAGGCCCTGAGGCAAAAGTGGCTTAGAGTACTGCAGGAAGAGAAAGGCAGACAGGCTGTGGCACAGTGGGCGAGAGAGCCTCATTGGATGTGGGAGAAGTAGGCAGAGGCCAGCTCTCAAATCCTTGTATATTATGGTAAAGAATTTCGCTTTTTTAATTAAAAGTGCAATAGGAAGCTGTTGAAAATGATCCCATTTTTATCATAACAAAATAAGCACCAATTTAGGGGCTTTTTGAATGTTACTTGGTTTTGCAACAATCCAAAAAGATAGGTTTTTGTTTTCCCCACTTGCAGAAACTGAGACTTCAGGGCTAGAGTCACTTGGCTAAGATCCCACAACTAGGATCTGAGTAAGGAAGTGCCATTCTGCCCACCAGGCTTCAGGCTCTTCTTCCTTGGCCCTGCCTTCACTCAGGCCTGGAATGTCCCTTCCTATTCTGGTACCGGGTTCTCCCAGCCCATTCAGCGGGACTGCTCTGCAGTGAGTGTGGGTTAGGTGTCTATTCCCATTCTCACTCTAACGTTGCTTCTGTCTCCAAACTCACGCTGACTACCCAGTGCATCTGGGGGCAGAGCAGCACTGTGTTGGGGAAAGAAGACCAAACTCCACCACTACTAAGTATGCAGCCATGACAGTTAGTGAATTTACAAATGAGATTTTATTTTTAAGAGGCCACATTTTCATTTTTACCTTTCCCTTCACCTATGTTCTTCAAGATGAGAAAAGATGTGGACATGCATAACCTAGCCAAGAGCTATTTGGCTGAAATTATTAAAGAGGAATGCTGGAATTCAATGGCTGTGAAAGGTCGAGCTCTGAAGGTAACAGATATAACTGCAGATATAAGGTACACACCTTAACTTAGCCAGTGAGAAATTTCATTGAAAGTCTCATGGCAGAAAAAATTTTTAAAAAGAACTTTAAGAAAATCTATACATTAAAAAAGCATTGCCCCTTTCTGTACTGAATTTTACCTAGATGTGTCACTTTTTCTTATCTCATTCTTCCCTCTCTGCTCAGTCTCTGTGCACTTCCAAGCTAGCATCTCTTAAGATTTGTCTTAGCATCTCTTTTCTCTATGACACTACCTGCATCCAAGTCTTCATATCTGTCTGTTTCAAAATGTCACTCACCATCCACACAGATTGAAAATTAAAAATACTATTTTTCACCTTTCTACCTGTGCCTGCCTTCACATTTTCCAAAGGACTGTTTTTCATGCTTTTTCATTGAGATTCCCATTTCCCTCTTTGTGTAGGGTGACCCAAAGTCCCAGTTTATACCTGTGATCCTAGAGTAACTATTAACAGCACCCTCTTCACTTTTAATTATGCCCCATACCCCATTTGGTTATGGTCAGACTACATTTATGTGATTGCATATTCCTCAAAAACAGAGTTTTGGACTAGATAATTCTTTATTGTGGATTGAATGTAGGATGTTTTGCAACATCCCTGGCCTCTATCTGCTAGACCCCAATACTCCCATTAGTAAAAATCAAAAATGCCTCAAGATATTGCCAGATGTCCTTGAGGGGCTGGAGAGGAGGGGGAAGGGCGAGCAACATCACTCCTAGTTGAGAACCACTGCTCCAGACGTAAATCCTTCACAAAACACAGCATTTTAAAACAAAGTTTACGCCTGTACTAATGGAATATATTGTTTTATTTTCAAGAAACTTTCCATTTCACTCATACATGATAACCTATGAATTAATTTTCATCAGGGGAAACATCCCCCACTCCATTCCAGATACACACACTTGCACTAACAATGGATTTCTTTTGTGTGTTTTTCCAACAAGTGCTTTCATATCCCCTACGTGGTTGAGAACTTCCCAATGAAAGAACGCACGGCAGAAGAGCTGAAAGAAGTGAAGAGGGTTTTGCAGCAAAGGAAGATTGAAACAGAGTGTTTGAAAGTACAATTTTAAATATATGTGTGTTTTTATAAGTGATATGTTTTACTTCAAAACCTTCACACAGATTTGAGTTGGGATACAATTTAGAATAAAGTTAGATATTGTCTGTATTTATATTTTCATTTCATATTAATTTGTAGAACATATCCTAATGAATATAGGAATCAAATCCACAGAATCAAGAAGCCTGTATCCTACACAACACTGGCTAGCCTTTAAATGTGAGGATACAGCCCAGCCAGTGTGGCTTAGTGGTTGAGCATCAAGAGGTCACAGTTCCATTCCCTGTCAGGGCACATGCCCGGGTTACAGGCTGGATCCCCCGTGTGAGGCGTGCAGGAGACAGCCCATGAGTGATTCTCTCTCATCATTGATGTTTCTCTCTCTCTCTCTCTCTCTCTCTCTCTCTCTCTCTCTCTCTCCCTTTCCCTTCCTCTCTGAAATCAATCAAAGTATATTTTAAAAATAAAAAAATAAATGTGAGGATATACTTTAAAAATGAGATTTGGGAATGAAATGTCCTACTCTTTTTATCTTTTCATCTCTCTAGGGATTGAATTAAGATAATTGGTCAAAGATGAAGTAGTGTCTGTTTCGATGGAATTATGCTTTTTCCTAAAGCAATTCCAGCTTTTTACAAAGCAGCAATCGCTATCAAACCACTACAAAAACACTTGCCCCACTAGTGTAGTTTTGTTTTGGCAAGAACCTTGCATCCATTATTTTTCTGAAACATAAAATTGTGTATGTGTGTTCCCCCTGTCCCGCGTGGCTCAGGGTTCAGGATCTGGAAGAGGAGCCGCACACAAATGAAAGAGAAGAGACAAGAGATAATTTGGAAATACTGGGGGGCCAGGCGGGCAAGTCCAACTCAAGGGGAAGGACTTCTACCGGTGCCCAGGCCTCACCAGCCTTTTATTCAACTTTGGTTAAAAATAAAACCCTTAGTCAGGCAGGTAATTGCAGTGACAGACAGGCTATCTTAAAGGTCAGTAAATATTAGGAGGATTTACTCTGAGACTATTTGATCAAGAAATAACTTAAGCCCCCATTGTCTGGACTAGACAATCGATGCATAACTCAGGCCCTGGGTTCAAGGGTCACCAGCATTCTGGGATCCTTGTTTGCACTTCTCTGCTAGTGAAGACAATGGGCGGCCTCCTGCATAAAATGAAGGTGTATTTAATTCTTCTTAACCTACCCACCAGTCCTATGTGAATAAGTTCCTTTGTAAAACATGAAAAGGTGCATTTTTTTAATGCTTAAGTTCTAACAAAGACTCAAAATATTTACAAACAGCTATCATCCTGACAACAAAATATAAATATTACATACTAGCAAGGACAATTTCTACTCTTTTGATTTACCCATAGTTTATCAGTTTCCAAAGCTTTCATCTCTTCAGCAGTTTTAAGTCTATCCATCACTTTGAATTCAGTTGTTGACAGGACAATTTAACTTCTTTTTTTAAAACAAACAAACATATTTTTATTGATTTCAGAGAGGTAGGGAGAGGGAGAGACAAATAGAAACAAAAAATGAGAGAGAACCACTGATCAGCAGACTCCTGCACATCCCCTTCTAGAGATCCAGCCCACAACCTAGACATGTGCTCTGACTAAAAATTGAACTGTGATCACTTGGTTCATAGCTTAATCACCAAGCTGTACCAGCCGGGACAATTTAACATCTTAAAGTGATTGTTGAAGCAATTAAGTTGTCACAAAATTGCCCTTTAGAGAATTCTTATTAACTTCCATGTCACCTTTTTCTATATTTAGCTACGGAAGGAAATTATAGAGGTTCAGTCTGCTATGACCATGGTTAAAAAGCCTCGTCATGAAGAGGAGGATGAAGAGGAGGAAGAAGACGTGACAGTAAAAGATACCAAGTTGCCCAATTACCTGCTTGGCAGTCTGTGTACTGATTTTGGGATACATGCCTCTTTGTTGTCAAGCCAATTGGAACTTCATTCCAGAGAGGAGAAAATCAACCAAATTATATTACTAAAAGTGGGTGAATTTTTTCTTTATCCCTGAAAATCTCTAAACATCCTCATGAGGTGTCTTACAAAGGCTCAAAAATTGAAATCTCATGCCAATCAAGTGATGTCTTTATATACACAGAGGAATATCCTGATGTTCTTTAAATATCCACGTTCGTTAAGCAAAGCTGTGTACAAGAGTTTCTTTCATCCATTTGGATTGGGTTCTGTGATAACAGATTTTCTAAAAAAACACCTATACTGGCTGACACCACAAACAAACCATTCTTCTACTTAGATCTTCAATAAGCTCAAAGATAAAAGAAATCCTTGAATGCCGTCTTCAAGGAAACCCAGACGTCAATTAGGACCTCCTTGTATGATCAAGATGTGATTGTTTGTCTCTATCCCCTTAACCTTGGAAATATAATTTCCTCCCTAAGATTTGCATAACTTCTGGGGCTCGGGAATAAGGTGCAGCATCCCTCAGGCTCTAAGCTCCTACTGCTTGCTTTCCACCAAACAAAAGTCAGTCTCAGAATACATCTGTACATGCCTACGGAAGGTTTTTGAGAATTCAGTGATGAAGATGACACCAATACAAATAGTCTGAAATTTAATGTTGGCCATTCCTGATCCTGGAAGTCCTTCAGCCATGTCTACACTTTGAGTTCTAGCCTCCTGCCATGGTACTCTGCTCTCTCTTCCTATCTATTTCTCTTCTCCTTCAACCCCTGAAATTCCTGTGCATTTATAATAAGAACTGTTTAGTTACCTCTTTTCTTGTCCAGTTTCTGTTGAACTATGCATTTAAGGTCTCACGTTTCTGCTGCTTTGTTAAACCATTTTCCTACAAAAAGGTCCTTTGAGCCTAAGATAAATTCCGGTGCCTGCTGCTAAGATCATTTTCCCACCCTGCTTTAATGGTTTCATCTTCAATAGGATAGATATAGAGACTGAACTCTGATGGTAAAATAAAGGCTACTTTGAATTGATCCATTGTTCCTAGCAGAGATGGGAATAAATCATTTGAACCCACCTGCCACCTTAGTAATTGGCTGATCCACCTCGCCAACTTGCATCCCCTTTTTACCTGAGAATAACCTGACTGTATATGGGATCAATATTGTGTGTGCTTGTGCTTGTCTAGTAGATTCTCCAAACAACCTCTATAGGCCATCTCTTCCTCACTACATCTCCCCCAAACACAGTTCCAAAGAAAAGACATTTCCCAATTTAAGCACTTACACATTGCTTTTTGCATGTTTTATGATCATTTTTTAAGAATATATACAAAAGAGCTTCCAACTATTCATCACCCACTTCAGCATATTGAGTTATAACTTACATTTTGGGAAGAAGGTTGTGGTATAAGTTGTTGCCTTAATCCTATGTATGGGGTACCACTGTAGGTTACTGAACCAAGAAATGATTTAATATAAACAGTGTTTTAGAAAGATTCATTTACTGAAACTTAAAATGATTTTGTGGGAAAAGTAAAGTTGTAGGATTATGTTACCAGTAAAGATATAATGTGATGTGTTTTCAGTAACATATTGATATTTCAGGATATCACTTACAAGGTAAAAACTATTTTCAATAAAGAGTTTGATACTGCATATAAACAAAAAGAGTTTGAAATTGCACGTGTGAAGGAAAGAAATGTAAGAATTCAAGAAATTATTTTAGATCTGGAATTGGAAGAAACAGTCTGGCTACCAGAACTTGATGACAGTGAGAAGCCAGAGAGAACCCTTGTTGTGGAAAATAGTGAGGTACTGGCAAGCTGCATTATCCCTTCTTTTGTTTCCCATGACAGTTTCTTACACTCTTATTTACTCATTTTGTTTGTACTACTGGGAGTGACAGCATTCCCGGTTATAAGTAACAAAAAGAGTTGACATAGCCTCTGCAATAATGAAGATTTCTTTTATGAGTCCCACGTTGTTCAGAGGAGATTTGGACACCAAGTCTAGAAAGAAGTGGGAACCTCAGGCTGGAGTCTTGTGGGGAGTCTGGGAGTCTGTCTTCATCTTTTGGCCCTCTTCTCTCTGCATTTCAGCTTCCTAGTCTAGCAGTTTCTGCTTTGTATCTCCCTCACTGAAGAGAGTAGCTGATCTGAACCTGAGTCTCTCATTCCCAATTCCAGATTTACCTGGGAGGGGGGCTCCTTGGCACAACTGTGCCCAGTGCCTGTGCAGCAGGAGTTTGGGTTCCATTGTGGGCGGGAGGCTGACAGCGCTGCAGTAATCATGTAGGCCATTAGGGCAGCACGGGTCCCAAAGAAAGGGGGCTTCCTGGACAGCCTTCTTAAAAGGTGTGTGGCACAGAGGCGATGGACAAGAAACGCTTAAAGAAAACGAAGTACAACCACATCTCATTTCTAAAAAGTAAAAAATGCTAGAGAATGCTCCAAGAAAACCCCTCATTCACATGAAATGATCTAAATTGCTTTGGGACAAAAGGTAACAGTGTCGCTTAGAAGTAATGGCAAACATTTATACGGTCACTGTTTGAAGTACCCTGAATAGATTGAGACTAAGTTATCATTATAAAACCTTATAAAATAGGTACCAATATTACCTCCATTTTACAGAAAAGGAAACAGGCACAGAGAGGTGAAGTAGCTTGACCACAGTTACAAAGGTAGTAAGTAACAGAGTTGGGGTTTGAACTCAATCATTATACTTCCGAGTACTTCCTCTTAACCTCTACGCTCCACGGTACTTGTTTAAGGAAGTCGGTTCTTCCAGAGCCAGACTCTAGCTACAAGACTTAAGACACAAGGACCCCAACCTGCTTCTCTCACCTAGGCCCTGCTCTGGGCTCACTTTGTATGCACATAATTAACCCTGCCCACTGCTTCCTCTCATATGCTAATCCCTTCTGCATTTAGGAGAGTGATCTTATAAACCATTTTGTCCTTCCCTGCTTAACCCCTGCAGTAGCTGCTCTGGATAACACCCACAAATCTCTTTCTGATGGCCCACCCTGGGCCTCCTTCACTCCAGCTGCTCTCCCTGCCTCGCTCTGTTCTGGCCACACTTGCATTTTCACAATTCCTTGAATGTCCCAAGCTTTGACCTCTCAGAACCTCTATCCTGAAGGATTTGGCTTAGATGGCACTTCTTTGGACCCCTTCCCTTCCCATCTAAACCAGGTCCCCTGTTTAATTTCTTTAGTGACAGATGGATTTAGAGAGCTAATAGAGAAATAACTATTTTTTTCAACCTTCTCATTTTAGACCTTATCTTCATTCCAAATATAGGAAATTGGTTGTAAAATCTGGATATACCCTTTATCCCCTTGATATCTTCTAAACTCTTCTTAGTGTGTGGAAGGACAGTTTAGTTGAATTTTGTAAGAAGAACAGCAGAAAACCACATTTTTTTTCTTTCAGATCACAATTCAAAAACATGTTCCTCCTTGGCAAAGAGCCAAAAAAGAATTGCTTGCAGCCCAAAAAATGGAGCAATGGCTTCAGTCACAGGTATGCAGTTTTGCACAGTACCTAAAACCCTCATTCCTTTAGGGGTTCCTGTTCCTAATTTGGTTTAATAGTGTTGTTCTTGAACTCTACTATAGAAACATACCAACACACTTGTCATGGTCAGAGTCACTGGAATCTCAGTGGCCCCCTTCCTCTCTCCCCTCCATGCCACTGCTCACCCTTCCCTTCCTAAATGCAGTCATTCTAACATTGAGTTGGAGGCTGCCTGGGGTGCCACTAGAGCAGTGATGGCGAACCTTTTGAGCTCGGCGTGCCAACATTTTGAAAAACCCTAACTTAACTCTGGTGCCGTGTCACATATAGAAATTTCTTGATATTTGCAACCATAGTAAAACAAAGACTTATGTTTTTGATGTTTATTTTATATATTTAAATGCCATTTAACAAAGAAAAATCAACCAAAAAAATGAGTTTGCGTGTCACCTCTGACACGCGTGTCATAGGTTCGCCATCACTGCACTAGAGTGTCCAATCTCTGGGTCAGCTACCTGCCCTTGTTGACCCTGGCTCTTTCCCAGGCCAATGACACCAGACATCGAGCCCTGATGGACATGATGGGAGGAGTCCTGGAAGTCAAGAAGGAAGATATTCTGAGAATGGTGAGATTTCCGACATCCTTATCAAAATGGAATTTGGGTGATGAGAACTATTTACATTTGACCATTTTTGTCTATATGAACCTGAGCTTTAAAATTCTACAGCAACAAGTAAACAACCTCCAGTACCTTATAAACATACCACATCAGACAAATAAGATATTGGGATCACAGACTTGCCTTTCAATCTGACAAATAGGGCAAACAAACAAAAACAAGCAACCATAGTGTTTTGGTCTCACTGAAAGCAGGGATAATGCTGCACCTGTTATTCTCCAGAGAAACATTCCCTTTGACACCTGACATAGGTGCCCCTGGAGCTCAGGTGTAGTTCTAGCTATGAAGATATCAACACATACCTCCAAACCTGTCACCTAAGAGTCTGGGTATATCCCAAACTGTCCAACCTCTTTAAGTTACAGAAAAAACAGTTGTAACATTTTTTTTCTTATATTTTGGTCAAAGTGTCAGGTTATTATCTTGCCACTGTGAAGAACTATACCGTGTTAAAGGGCCCTTGCTTTTAACTGTAATGATAACCCTAAACTTGTAATTGTACTGCTTCATATAGGTTTGTGCTCCACTACATGCTTTCCTTTCTATCTTCAGGTGATTCCTCAGCCTGCTTTCATGGCAAAACCTGATGCTATATGGACTGAAGAGGAAAGAAAACAATTTAAAGACTATGAGAAAAAAGTCAGGGAGTTAAATGAAGAAAGAGATAAGTATAGAAAGGTCAGAAGTGCAAATAATTCATATATCCTACCATATCCAGGATTGTTTCAGTATATTTTCAAATTAAGTGTTCTTGATTTTCTCATTGTCGTCAGTAGTTGAAGGATAGTGTTTCAACTGAAATTTTGAAGAGAATTTAGGGAACTAGGTGGATATAAAGTTAAAGAGTTAGAACAATTTAAAACAAGAAGAATGTATTTTAAATTTTTTAAGTTCTTCCTGATTTCAACATTTCCCATGTTATTACAATTCATTTGGTTCTCCAATCATTCTTCAAATGTTTCATGAACACCTATTACAGTATATTCAAGGCACTGCACTGTATTGTCTACAGCTATTTGAGTTCAGTAATACTCTTGCTTGATTTACTCTCAATCTCAAGGAAAGGACTTGAGGGAAGGACACCATCAGCCCAGCACACACTTTACAGTTCTAATTTGAGATTTTTTGCAATGCAGTTCTACTTTTATCTCCTTCCATTGCGAAGAAACATTCCCACGTCAAAATTGCTTACAATTATAATGGAGATATAAAAGCTGATGGTATACAACCAAATAAATAATATTTATTCCTCTGTGAAGAAAATAAAATCATACCATCATTTGAGGCAGGACAGTTTGTCAGCTTTACAGTGGCTGTATCTCATGAACAATTTCTTTGAACCTATTGTTAACCTGTCATGTTTTTATTCACTGCAGTCCTCTAAGAGTGCCCTGGCATTTTATCTTAAGATAGTACTTACCTGAAAGCCAAAATGAGTAGTTTTGAATGCAGTAAAGATTGGAGTTGGGGGATAGGAATAAAGTGTGGTTATTTATTCCATGGTCCTGCACAGTACAATACTGCACTGCCCACACCCTTACCTCCCTGCTCCCTGGTCATGCTCACTTGGTAAAACCCAGCCTTGACAAAGCCCAGCACTTGGCCTTCTCTGCACTTGCACCCGCAGTAGGTAAAGAAAATAAAAATACTGACTGGTTTCACTCTAATGGTCTTAATCTTTATTAGGTCCTGACACCTGCTCAGCAAAGCTAGTCCATTTCCCTGCTAGCTTAGTCCACATCACCTGGGGAGCTTGTTAAAAATGCAGATTCAGATCCCATCATTCTCAGGAAATGGGAGCGTCCTCAGAATCCTAACAAGCAGCCAGGTAGTGAGCCAACCGCACTTTAAGTACCCAGGTCCTACACTTCACGCGGTCTCTAGCCTCGAACTTCCAACCTCCATTCCCCTGTCACCTTATGTTCTGTTGCACTTGGAAAAGAGAAGCAATAAAAGATTTTCCTTACTCTTCTGCCACTATGTCTTCCAGCCCCTAAAGTAAATCCCTAGAATCTCCCTGCCTTGCTGTTTCTTATGGAAGAAACAGCCTTGCGTCCACTCAGGCCTGGTCCTCCCCTTGTGCACTAGAACCATCCGGTCTCACCCTGCAGCATGGTTACTCCAGCACTTTGCCTTTCCCCTGCGTCATCAATTTTCCCCTCTCTGCTCGAGTTTTCCTACCAACATACACATGCTGTAATCTTTTACATTGTATACAAAAGGAAAAGGAAAAAGACTTTTCATTTTGAAGGAGACTCTGGAGTTCTTTCTACTATTCTTGTTACTTACTTAAAAATAAAAAGTTAAAAGAATTCCTTTGATCCCACTTTCCTGTCAATCCACTACTCAGTGTCTCCTCAAAAAAACTCCAGAAACAAACTATGATCATTCCTATTTCTCCCTTCTCAATCTTTAAAAAATAAATAAATAAATAAGGGAGGAGGAGGGGAGGGGGATAGATATTGAGCAAGTGATAAAGCAAATGGGGCAGAATATTAACAGCTGATTAAATTGGTTAAAAATATATGGGAATTCTTTGTACAACTGTAACTTTTCTGTAAATTTGAAGTCATATCAAAACTTAAAAGATACCAAAAAATTTAAAGATAAAAATTGTAGCAACATGTCAAGAATTGATCTGCAGATGTTGTTTTCTTTAAAAATGTAAACTTATAGTTTTTCACTTACCTAGTATATGCTTAGCTCTATGTCCTGGTGGAATTTTTTTAAAAAGGGGTGGGAACCAGCCAGTATGGCTCAGCAGTTGAGCACCAATCTTTGACCCTTGCACCAAGAGGTCACTGGTACAATTTCTGGTCAGGGCACATACCTAGGTTGTGGGCTTGATCCCCAGAAGGGGACGTGCAAGAGGCAGTTGATCCCTCCATTGACCTCCCCCCGGGCCAAACCCCAAAAGGAGTCATATACACTGCTATATGTAATACTTTTAAACAATAAGATAAAACTTAAAAAAAAGAGGCAGTTGATTGATGTTTCTCATCGATGTTTCTATCTTTCTCTTGCTCTAAAAATCAGTAAAAACATATTTTAAAAAACATAAAAGGAGGTGGGACTTTTTTTTTTACCTGATGTAGAACTTCTTAGAAAAATAAAACATACCAAAAAAAAACAACAAGAAAGAATATATATTCCCTTCTTATTTCCTTAAAATCTAAACAATTCTATGAAGATATATTCATGGCTTTTACAAAAATCAAGATTTCTTTTTCCAGGCTGAATGTGTGCCTGGAAATTTCTGTCCTGTATAGAGTCAGAATTTTCTGGAAAGATTTGCTGTGACTTGTTTTACTAGGCTTACTGCATCATTAGCAATGATCAGTGATTTTTAACTTTCTTTTTTTCAGTAAAATATTTTTCAGCAAAAATCTCAGACTCACAACCTATTAAACAAATCCAGGTACAACATCTTTGATTGAAGGGGGCCGAAGAGCCTAGAACACCACTCAAGACTTGCCTGCCACCTGCCCCTCCCTTGTGGCAAAATGTGAACATCACTTCCTAGGACATTTGATGTCCCTAAACGTTAACTTTGCTGTTGACTTCCTTTCTTTCAGTCCTTAGAAGCAGAATTGAGGAAACTTCAAAACTCAATTCAAGAAAGCACACAGAATTTTGATGAATATTTGAAAAGACTCTTTGAAAGGAGAGTGAAGGCAGAAATGGTTATCAACCAGGTAAATAAAAGATTCCTTACATAACTTTTTTAAAAATGAGTTTCCAGGTCCTCTCAGTGTTCTTGGGATATTGACCAACATCCTTTCTGGCACCAAGGTCCTAGGGGCTCTGGCCCTGGCTCCCACTCTAGCCTCATCTGTGCCACCCGCCTCCTCACTTGCCACACTCCCTCCTCTGATGCCTTTTGTCCTTCCACCCAACTCTACTAGTAATATTCTCTGACAACGTCTTTGCATCCTGGCCTGTATCTATTTATCTGTCAGGTTCCAGCTTAAAAGCCAATTCCTCAAACTACATTAGATCTTCCTATCATATACTTTGTTCTTTTGCTTTGAATCATGTACTTACAACTAAATTTTAATTTTTGTGTGGTTACTTTTTAATGCTCCCAGCACTATCCCCATGAGTCTGTCTTGTTCATTCCTGTATCTCCAATGACTAGCAAAGGGCTGGGTTCATCTATATGTGAAATAAATGAATAATCCACATGCACAAAAGATCAAATGAAAAATCTGGCTTAATTTCATTCAGCAGTAAGAATATAAATGAAGCATGCATTGACTAGAGAAGCAAGAAAATCAAGAAGTGGAGCCTTTAAATTCTGAGGGAAAATTATGCCTACCATTGGATTTTATACCTTACCAAGCTATCAACTGAGTGTAAGAAAAGAAGAATATTTTGAGAAATGCAAAGTCTCAAAAATTTACATGCACCCATTTTCAGGGAGCTGCTGGAAAATGTGTCTCACCAAAGCAAGGGGACCAACCAAAAAAAGATGAGGGCAGTTAAAGGGACCTTGAGGAAGCAATCTGTATCCTTAGCAGCCCAACAGGAATGCTATACCAAAAAGGTTTTATTTAAGAGAGTTTAATGCATGGACTCTTTACTGAGGTATAGGCAAGGGAAACAGCAAGGAATGGCGAAACACACTGAGACTAGCAACAATGGGAAACCAGTATCGTCCCTAGAGCCAAAGAGGCAAAGGGAGGGAGCTGTTACCAGGGCCCAGCAAGACCTGTAGCCATGGGAGAGGCGTCACTCCTCAGCAGACATAGCCATAGATAGAACATAATGACTGGCTGGCAGGAAGGGAGTGTATGTATATGGTAGTTGGGTGGGGGAAGACTGGAAATGAATATCCCAGCATTAGTCATAAGAGCAGCATTAGTCATAATGGCCAAAAAGTAAAAATAATCCAAATGTCCAACAATTGTAAATGGGTAAATAAAATATGGTTTATCCATATAATAGAATGTTATTCAGCAAAAAAAAAGGTAGTGTATGCTACGACATGGATGAACCTTGAAAACATGCTAAGTGAAAGAAGCCATATACCCAAGGCCACGTATTGAATAATTCCATGTATATGAAATGTCCAGAATAGGCAAATCCATAGAGACAGAAAGTTAATTAGTGGTTGCCTTGGGGCTGAGGCACGGAGGCCTCTGGGGAGTGAGCAGGGTGGGGCGGAAAGAAATGGGAAATGACTGCTAAAGGATTTATTTTCAGAGTGAGAAATATTCTAAAATTGATTGTGGTGATGGTTGTACAACTCTGTGAATATAGTAAAAACCAAAATGGGTTATACACTTAAATAAGTGTATGGACTGGGAAACACATCTTATAAAGCTGTTATTTTAAAAATATATGCTTATAACATCTTTCATATAAGAGAATGAGAAAACTATCACAGACTACTAAGTGATATCAAAAGGACTCAGAAACCAACTTTAAAAGCTCCCCTAAATGGAGCAATTTAAGATTCAACAATGATAATAATTGCAACAAACTGAAATCCATAACATTTGTTTAAATTTATGACTTTGTGATATTTTAAAAAGTAAAAAATGCTAATGGTTCACTTTCCAAAGATAACAACCAATTCATTATCTAAATAAACTGGTAAAGAGAAAGCATCAACTATTTATTCTACCTTTTGATATGTACTGTAACCAAAAAGAAGATAAGAAGAAACCTCTCTTTATAAAATAACTAGAGGCCCAATGCATGAAAATTCGTGCAAGAGTAGGCCTTCCTTCCCTCGGCTGCCGGCACTGGCTTCCCTCCAGCCCCAGCTTCGTCAGGAAGGACATCCAGAATGACGTCCAGAAGGATGTCTGGTCTAATTAGC
The DNA here is from genome assembly GCF_000412655.1 of Myotis brandtii. Taxonomy (NCBI): domain Eukaryota; kingdom Metazoa; phylum Chordata; class Mammalia; order Chiroptera; family Vespertilionidae; genus Myotis; species Myotis brandtii. The sequence continues at coordinate 2,058,622 of NW_005370043.1, forward strand.
ATATTACCCTTTTATTATTATAGATTTCAATTAGTAAGTTAAAAAAAAGGAATAACAGAAATAGAATATTACCATTTTGCAACTTTCAATGGATTAATGGACCTGGGCATTGAGCATTGATAGCTGCTAACATCCACAAAAAGAAAGACAACCTGATATTATACATACGTCTCCTTTTCAAAGAACACAGTATCTCCTACAGTCTTGCCAAAGGGACCAAACATGGGTCTCATCAGACCTCTGATCCAGCTGCCAATTTTCAGGAAATACATGGGATGAAGGACACTGATAAATTCACCATAAATATACAACTAGTAAAATGCAGACTAGGTGATAACTACAGATAAATATAAGGAAAAGAAAGGGATGGAAAGAAATTTGTGGAGTATAAAAAACTTGAAAAATGTGACCTTTTTTTAATAGATAAGTTATACTATTGTACTTGGACAAAGATACTTGGGTAATAAAACTATAAGGAAACACAAGAAAGTTATTACTCTGAGACAGGACAGTGGTTATGATTGAGGTAGAGGCTATGATGGGATACATGGAAGGGCTTCGGGCAGTGGCAAAGTTCTGTTTCTTGAACTGGACGGTGACTACAAAGGTATCTGCCTTAATAATTCATTAAACTCCACATTTGTTTGATATATTTTTTCTGTATATATGAAAAGACGAAAAGTGTAAAACAGCTGAGTAGTTATTATAACAGTTTATATCCCCATTTTCTTAAAAAAAGATTTATCTTTCTTGTATGTCATAAACTTGCTTGATGAGTGCCAAGTCTTTGGCCCTAAATAGAATAATTCTTTCTTTATTATTATTATTTTAAAATCTTTATTGTTGAGAGTATTACAGATGAAAAATTCTTTCTTGAGTAGGACTATTGATCATTCCCCTTTTTTAAATATTTCCACAGGAGGAACTGAAAATAAATAACCTTCTCTTTTCTTTACTGTTGGATGAAGAATTAAGCACCAGAGAAACATTTCTAAACAACTATCTTATAAAGAAGCAGGAGGAGAAAGTAAGTATAGTATCTGATATCTGAGTACAGCATTTTTTGATAGACATGCTCCTTTTTTAACAAGAGCACACATGCCTAGACCCTTTCTTCCTTCCATATTCCTACTCAACTGTATGCATTCCATGGCTCCCTGTCTGGGACTTTGCTCCAGGGTCTGGTGAAAGTTATGTGATTCCTCATTTGCAATCATTTAGTCAAAAGAACCATATACCTTTCATGTGACATCTACAATAATAAAAGCATAATATGCTAATTAGACTGGACGTCCTTCCAGACAACCTTCTGGACAAAGACGGGGCTACGAGGGAAGCCTGGGTCCCGGGTGCCAGAGGGAAGCCAGTGCGGGCAGCCAGGGGAAGGAAGGCCTATTCTTGCATGAATTTCGTGCATCAGGCCTCTAGTATGGTTGAGATGAGGCCATATAGCTTCATGGTTGAAAAGACCTGATTTTAATCACTGACTGGCTATGGGGCCTTGGACAAGACATATACTAGTAGCCTTTTAATCTATTTGCAAGCTCTTCACTAGGGAATGTTGTTCTCTCTGGACCATTTGGCACCCTAAGTATTACTAATGTAAGCAATGGGTTAGCTTATAGAATAAAAAGCACATATTCTGTAAAACCTTATCTAATAAATAGGAGCATGGATAGATGAGTTTCATTAAAGAGACAATGAAAGAAAAATGCTTGTCACATAATTTTCTAAGTATGTCAGCCTTTATTGGTAATATTAATAAAAGATAAGTTATGAGTATGGTTGATTTAAAGTACCATATATGACAGATGTACTTATTCTTTGCTAAGAGTCTGTTAAGCAGCATATGCAAAGCACCTTCTACATACAACCCTACTCATAGCAACCCTGCAGGGTACTGGCATTCCTCACAGATGTGGAGACCATCTCAGAGAGACTGGTAACATGCCTAAGTCACCAACTAGGATGTAATATGGCAGAAACTGGAACTGTGGAAATAAATGAAGACCATCTAAATGAGAATACGCAGACTGTTCATTCAGAGCTTGGTATAGCAAGGGAACCAGCCACCATCATTTGTGTTTGGCAGACATTCAAAGGCAGGCAGAGGGATGGGAAAGTTTTATAATGAAAAAAAGAGAGGACTTCAGGTGCCCTCTATTCTG
>NW_005370043.1:2060835-2080367 GCF_000412655.1 Myotis brandtii
TATTTAGAAATTCAGCAACCTATGTGATAGGTTTGGGGAGTATATTGGCTTTCTCTGGTTGGTCCTAAGTTAGAGATGGTGGCAAATATTTTAAAAGATGAAAGTTATTTTTCAAGTCTTGACAGTTTGGGGCCAATTGCTGTAGAGGTTAGGAATAAGAGTTCTATTTTTATATTTGGTCTGGCCATTGTCCTTTTATATATTCAGTCTCTCAGAACCCAGCTCCAGGAGACTCCCAAGCCTGTGAGATTTTATCATCCATACTGCCCTGCTGAGAATGTAGCATGCTCTGTAGTCACTTCCACACTCGCATACAGAACTAGCTATACTCAGAAACAGGTGATTAGATGTTTGTTTCTTTAAAGTCTCCAGTTGGTTTAGTTTTTCTATAAATGTTATCTGCAGCCCGATTGGTGTGGCTCAGTGGTTGAGCATTGACCTATGAACTAGCAGGTCGAGGTTAGACTCCCAGTCAGGACACATGCCTGGGTTGCAGGCTCGATCCCCAATAGGAGGCAGCCAATCAATTATTTTCTCTTATCATTGATGTTTCTATCTCTCTCTCCCTCTCCCTTCCTCTCTCTGAAATCAATAAAAACATACTTTTTAAAAATGTTATTTGCAATGGATACATCACTGACACATTTATCTTGTACTAGAAATCCCTTGTTCTTTTTAGTACCTCAAATATTTGTGTTTATTCTGAAAAATATTCAGTTACAACTGGCTATTCCCAATGTTATTATAGAGCCAGACTATAATGGCCATCCAGAAAGCTAAAGATGACCTTGATTTGTACAAGGAGCACTATGACAACTTACTGGCAGAAGACAAGGTGAGAGCCATAGTCTTATCCACTTACCAATGCAGTAGAGTTGCTGCTGCCTGGACTTAAGGGAAGATTAAAAGGATTACAATTTAATTTCCTCATAGATTCTTCTCCTACTAAAATTCTCAATTATGAGTTAATTCCATTCTATACCTTTGTATATTTCTGAAAATCACTGTGTAAAATAAATGTGTGTAAACATCTCTGGTTTAAGCTTTCTCTTGCACAAAAATGAGAGAGATCATCTAGACTTTGGAGCTTTTCAAATTTCAGGTTGCAGGCCCCATTAGTTGGTTATGATATCAATTTGGTAGACTATGATCAGCAGTTTTTTAATGGAAAATAATGGAATAGAAAAGTAAATAAAGAAGGATGGAGTAGCCCTTTCTAGTGTTCTTTAATGGTTAGAGCGTAGGCCCAAGGACCGAAGGGTAGTGGGTTCGCTGCCTGGCCCCAGTTGGGGCACATGTGGGAGGCAATGAGTCAATTAAAGAAAAAAGAAGAAGAATGGAATAGGAATGGAATGAAATTGAATGAAATGGAATGGAGTAGATTTTGCATGTTTTATGGGTAAATATTTTGTAAAACTTCAGTTCTAAGACCTCTTATATGAAATAATATTTTTAATTCACTAACGTGCTTCCTATTAAAAATCTTTGAGAAATCCTTGCATAGTGAGTGGTCACTCCCTAACAAGTCTACTTTATAAACCAAGTTTTCATGGCTTTTAAAAATCAAAGTGATAATAACCCTATATTGGCAACAAATAAAATGTTTCTGAAACAATTGCAATCCTGCAATGATCTGTTTGTGCTTAGGTTATGGATCGCAGCTTTAAAAAGGAATTTTCTGAAATCCCCAGTTACCAGGTGGATATGCTCTACAAACTCTTTAAACGCCGACCAAGGTTTGTTTCTCCTTTGCTATCATGTTTCTGAGGGAAAGTCTCCAAATAAATAGGAATGTTATCAGATTTCAGCTTTTCTCACAATTAGATGGAAATATTCAGTCTAACATCTTTTATGTGAAAATGTTCAAGTGTCTTGATATAATTCAGTTTTTTTTAAAGATTATTCTTATATCTTAAGGTTAGTAATGAAGAATAATCATTTCTTTCATTATGTAAAAATAGTTACCTAGGTAAGCAAAGAGTCCCTTGTGGTATGAATTGGAACTACATGTAAAAGGCTTCCAGGACAAAATAAGTTTGGGGGAAACATTGGGTTAAAAAAAACAAAAAAGTTAAACAGTTTTCTTTACAAGAACTTCTCAGAACTTGTTTTTGGCCTTTGGATCTCCAAATACAAAAAATGGAGTAAGCAGTGTGTTCCGAACTTATTTTACCACAAATCACTTTTTCCCAGAGCATCTCATGTGATTGTGTTTAAGACAAAGTTCAAAAAATGCCAGTACAAATTCTTGAATATAACCATTGTCAAAAGAGTTTTAAAATATTTGATTTTTATACTGAGAGTATCATTAGAATTACAGTCCTGCATATTTCCAATTTCTTATAAATTCATATTTCCATAATTTTCAAATGTAATCTAGAAATCAGGAGTTTGTCACAAAGATATCCGCTCATTTGTGTATGAGATACAAACTCGTTCTCTCACCTTTGATGGGTTACATGCAACCTGAAGAACTCAATTTAGAACATGCTTCATATCTTGATTTCCCTATTTTTCAAGTAATGAGTTATAATAAGGCTTGTGAAGAAAGTATTCTGTTCCTCATCTAGAGAAACAGAATAACAACATTCACGTCATGGTGTATTGTAAAGCATTTGATAGTGAACTCCCTTCCCAGCCACAGCCCAGGGAAACAAAACTAATCTATTAGTGTAGATGAAAGAGGCTCTTCTCGAGTTGTGTACATATCGGAACATAGTCTAAGCTACTCACCTGCAAAAGGATACCTGCAGAGGACGTGGCCCAGAACAAGGGAACACCCACCCTTCTCTTGGGCCTTCACCTGCCAGCTTAAGATACCAAGAGGAATGTATTTTTTCAATTCTTAGATTTTCATATTTCTGGTTATGAACTTTCCTTTACTGCTTAAAGAAGACCGTTTAACATTTCTTGTAAAGTTGGTTCACTGATAACGAACTCCTGTGGATTTTGCTTGTCCTGGACACTCTTGATCTCTCCTTCAAGAAGGGAGACCTTTTGTAATCCAGGTAATTTGCCAGTGCTGAGAACAGTTAGGGAGCATCTGTAGTTTAGCCAAGGTCATGTCTGGGATCCAGAGAATATGGAAACAGATCAAAGAGGGTGCTTTTCTCTTTGGAATAATCTGACTACAAGTGCCAAAGGAAAGTGTCATGCAATGTCATACCTATGCTAAGGATCATATTATTTAACATTGATTTTTTTTTTTGGATGTGTGAGAATGTGGAAGGTTGATGGGCTTTTATCGCTAATACCAGGATTCACAAAACGAAAACACACACAGAGATGGCCAGTCTTGTGCCTTTTGGAGAACGACCAGGATCTGGGAAATTGAATAAAGATGCCTTTGCTCAGTTAATGAAAGCCATGGATGACTTGGACAATACTAATAACATGCCAGAAGGCTTGGACCCCTCAGTCTGGAATCATTTCTGTGTGACCAGACGAATGAAAGTGGAAAACGAACAAAAAGTATATAACTTTTCAATTTCCTTTCATTTAGTGCACTAATATAAAATATATAGTTTATGGTGGTCAGTACTCCCAGAAAATCTAATTGTTTAGGTTTTCTTGCTAGGGTAGTATTAGTAATATTAATAAGAATAATAATGAAATAAAATATTAACCATAGTGTTACTGAGGGCTAAGTATAGGTCTATACCTGTGTAGACCCACCCTGTCCAAAATGGTGGTCACTCACTACATGTAGTTATTGTTTACTTGAAATAAATATGGCTAGTCCTAATTGAGACATGCTGTACGTAGAAAATACACACAGATTTAGAAAACTTAAAATAATGAAAAAAATAATAGTAAATGTCTCAATATTTTTATATTTATTATAGGTTGAAATGTTAATATTTTGGATATATTGTGTTAAATAAAATATATTAGTAAAATTAATTTTACCTGTTTAATTGCACTTTTTATAATGTGGCTACTACAAAATTTAAAATTACATATGTGGCTTGCATTTATGGCTCATATTATATCTCTCTTGGATACCACAGTTATAGACATAACTTCCCTTCTCCTCTCTGCCTTGATCTTGAGTAGTCCTTACCTCTTTTTGCATAGATTAGAATTATATTTCACCAGAAACAACTTTATAGTTTTGCTAGAATATTTTTTAAAATGTAACCCAGCCAGTGTGGCTCAGTGATTGAGCTCTGACCTATTAACCAGGAGGTCACAGTTCCATTCCCAGTCAGGGCATATGCCTGTGTTGCGGGCTCCATCCCCAGTTTGGAGCATGCAGGAGGCAGCCTATCAATGATGATCTCTCATCATTGATGTTTCTCTCTCTCCCTCTCCCTTCCTCTCTGAAGTCAATAAAATATAAAATTTAGCAAAGGATAAAAAGTTGAGAATGTGTTTAATTGGAAAGAGAATCCTTCCTCTTGTTGCTTCTTGACCACCTCCTTCCTCCCCTCCCCCAAATTCCCTAAATTCAGTGCCACAGATTGGCCTATTTTTATAAAGTATCTATGATTTTATCATTTTACCTAAGGTGATGAGAACAAATATTAAAATAAGATATAAGAAAAATTCTATTGCTTGCGTATTTGATTTTCAGCAAGAGTAATATTTTCAAATTATTCATGGGATATACCATATAAGTTCTAGAAATCTTGTATTATTACATATGGCAGGGATTTAAATTTTTATTATTCTCCTAGAAAGACAAATTTGTTAAGGTTTTGTAACAAAGTTAACAGATGTATGTTTTCTAAAATTCTTTAAATTTTTGTTTGCTTTTATTTCTAAAGCTCCATATGTTCTGAGATGTTTGTGGCTTGGTTTCTTCAGGTAAAGCAGAAAGCAGCTGGTTTAGTGGAAATGATGGCTTTCCTCCGGAAGAGAGTTGATGAGGATGAGAAGGTGCAAGAGGAAATTGAAAAAGTGTCCCATGAACTCATTCTGTAAATCCAACCTTTCATTCATGTTCATTTATTCAAAGTCTAAGCTAGGGCTAAGTTAGCTTCTGTTATCCTGGGGGAAGAATGCCTACTCACTGGCTTACAGCTGGCAGAGACTTATATATCTCCTTGAGCTTCAGAATTTCTCTTTGAAAAAGTGCATTTTGTTACATAACACCTTATTTCAGAATGGAAGTTGCCTACATGTTCCATTACTATTATAACAAACTAGAGGCCCGGTACACAAAAATTCGTGCATTGGGGGGTAGGGGGAGGGTGTCCCTCAGCCTGGCCTGCACCCTCTCACAGTTTGGGAACCCTCGGCCGATGTCCACATGCCAGCTTAGGCCCACTCTGGGGGGATTGAGCCTAAGTTGGCAGTCAGACATCCCTCTGGCAGCCCGGGAGCCCTCAGGGGATGTCCGACTGACGGGCTTAGAGCTGCTGAGGAGGCAGGAGAGACTCCACCGCCACCGCTGTGCTCACAGCCCTCAGCCCAGCTTGTGGCTGAGCGGAGCTCCTCCTGTGGGAGCACACTGACCACCAGGGGGCAGCTCCTGCATTGAGCATCTTCCCCCTGGTGGTCAGTGCACATCATATCAACCGGTCATTCCTGGTTGTTCCGCCCATAGGGTCAATTTGCATATTACCCTTTTATTATATAGGATAGGTAACTTTTGGAAAAAATTTAGTATTTTTTCATCTCCTTCTACAAAAAAAAACACAAAGAATTTGTTTTTGCTGATCAGTAATTTTGGGCTCAAGCCACACAAACAACTGTGTGGAAAATTAATTAGTTATTTAAGAATTTTCCATCTAGTCACCTAACCAGCTAATATCTTTTTCTTTAGAAGAACTTGTTGTATTTTGCTGAGTGATGCAGCTTTGTCCTTACTTTACTTTTGGCTATATTTACAGCCATATTGACATGTCATTTTAAGATCTAGGTTATAAAGAGAAATATGAGTTACCTAGAAATAGATTTGATAAGTAGCAGATAGATTAAACATTCTTAATATATCATCAGAAGTCAATACATAATCAAAACATCAATAGATTTTATTATTTGGTAGCATCTCTATTTTTGTCAACTTATGATCACAATTATATTAATGTTTTATAATCATAAAGTGAAACTTTATGAATATATTTCTGTCCCTACCATTCTTTGAGCCGCCCAAGAGTGATTTATATCAATAAGAAGAGGTATCCTGGAGACCTCTGGGAAAGCTCATTATTGGGAACATATTTTCCACATTAATTTCCAGCATGTTTTCCTTCAGCTGAAGGACATTTAAATTTGGATATTGCCTGATAATAGGTGAAATTTGAAATATAAATACATTATAACTACTTACTTTGAAGTCTTTTTAAATTTAGATTACAGGAAGAGAAAGTGAAATTCCAGTTGAATTTGACCATCCAAATTCTCCTTAAACAAGGACAAGTAGAACTGGAGAATTTCCAGTTATTGCTGGAGTATCCTGATGCCATTCTCATCAACAAGACCATAATTGAAGACCTGAATGCCGTGATTAGGGTAATTATTATTTTTTAAAGAGAAAACAACAACAACAACATATTACCTACTGTATTAAATATTTCTTATTCTTCCATTTTTATGACAAATGTGTTTATTTTCTCTAGCTTACAGAGTTTTTGACATGATACGTACTACATTTTTTTAAAAAATCTTTGTTCCGCTCAATGTAATGCATCTGCCTTTGAGACTTTCTCTTAATCTTTATTTTCAACAGTTTATCTATTGCATCAGGAAGCAGGGCAGAGAGCCAGGCTACAAATGCATACAGATTGGAAGATTGGTGATTGGTCTGTCTAAGCATTGACATATAAATTGGCTATACCATTCAAATTTATCCTATAATTCCCTCTGTTTAATAACCATGCTTTATAGTCATCAGATTTTGCCCAAGAAGTAATTTTTTAATATTTGCTATATTTTTAAACAGACACAATTATTTCTGTGATCCATGTTTTCCAATTATAGAATACTGCTTCAAATATTCTCTATTCTTTGTGCAAAATCATATTATATGAACATCAGAATATACCTTTTTTTAAGACTCAAGGGCATAAGAAAGTTGCTAGCATGATGGAAAGTAAAGATATCCACAAAGGAATATTTCAGATTGAGTGGGAACATAAGAAAATGGAGATGGAAATGGAAGATCTAAATCAGAGGGCTTGGGATATTCAGATGCTGTTTTTTTCAAGAGAACGTCAAAAGGTAAGTTCTCCCTGCCCCACTATATAATTTTAATTTCATTCAACTAGTACTTAATTAGAAGCCTCAGTGATATCAAGCATATTCAAAGTCAGAAGTATTTCATAGTTTGTCTACAAAATCTGTCTTTTCTTTCTAGTAATTTACATTTACTGCCTTGGGTTCTTTGTGATCCATTCTGTTGTATAGCTCTATCTTGCAGTTCACCGAGGATTTCCTACTTGTCAAATCTAGTGGTCACTTTCCCAGTCATCAACATCCTTCAACTTTCTATAGCATTTGACTCTCTTGATTGCCCATTCCTGTAGCTTTTATCATCCCCGTTTTCTCCTTTTTTGCTTCCAACATGTCAAACCACTTTGCCCCTTTTACTGATTTCTCTTTTGCTTCTAACTCTTGAATATACCTATTTTTTAAGACTCTGCCCTTAGCTCTGCTTGTGTTCTAACTTAATTGATTACTTTTAAGAGACTAATCCAAGCTCTCTGGTTTCCAGTTCAACTCCAATCCAAGCTCTCTGGCCCTGACCTCCCTCAAGCTCTATTTCTGTATTTCATACCTCCCAATAGCATCTCTTCTTAAATTGCTTCTGTAGTGTTTTTTTAGTCACTCACTCAGGCTTAAAGTTGTAGTCATCTTTGATTACCCTCTTTGCTTTGCCTTTCCTTCCATGTCTTCCCTAGTTTATTTATGTATTCCTTCATTCTCTATCCCCACTGCCTTTACCCTAGCTCACAACTTCCTTTTCAATGATTTAGACTATCTATATTATAAAAGGCCAGTGGCCATAATGCCATAATGACCAAATGACCGGTCACCAGGAGGTGCATTGATGGGTCTCACAGCGCGGCAGGTCTTGTCTCATGGCGCGGCAGGTCTGGGGTCTCATGCGACTTTGCGCCCTGAGCCTCTAGTTTACACTAATAAAAGACAAACATGCAAATTGACCATACCTTCGCTATGCCTTAAGCCATGCCCACCAGCCGATCAGAGCAACTATATGCAAATTAACCCAACCAAGATGGTGGCCGGCAGCCACAGAGCTGGAGCGAGCAGGAGGCTTGGTTGCTCCAGTGATGGAGGAAGCCAAGCTTCCCGCGGCCGGCTGTAGCTTCCGCAAAAGGCAACAAAGTTTCAATTATAGAAGCTAAATAAATCCCAGAATAAAAAAAAAAAGAAAAAAAGGAGAGGCTGGGAGTTTCCGTTGCCGGGGGACTTGGCCAGCCTGAAAACAGCCATCAGCCCCTCACCCAGGCTGGCCAAACCTCCATGGGGTGAGGGTCCTCACTGGGGGAGGCTTGACCAGCCTGCAGCTGGCCAGGCACCCCAGTGGGGACCCCCATGCTTCAGGGGTGTGACAAGCCTGCAAACAGCCATCAACCCCTCATCCAGGCTGGCCAGGCACCCCGGTGGGGACCCCTACCCTGAAGGGGGTGTGACCAGCTGCAAACAACCATCAGCCCCTCACCCAGGCTGGCCAGGCACCCCAGCGGGACCCCCACCCTGATCTGGGACACCCTTCAGGGCAAACCAGCTGGCCCCCACCCGTGCACCAGGCCTCTATTCTATATAATAAAAGGGTAATATGCAAATTGACCCTAACAGCAGAATAACTGGGAATGACTGGTCACTATGATACACACTGACCACCAAGGGGCAGATGCTCAATGCAGGAGCTGTCCCCTGGTGGTCAGTGCACTCCCACAGGGGGAACTCTGCTCAGCCACAAGCCAGGCTGATGGCTGCCAGCACAGCGGTGGTGGCGGAAGCCTCTCTTGCCTCCTCAGCAGCACTAAGGATGTCCGACTGCAGCTTAGGTCTGCTCCCTGCTGGTAAGTGGACATCCCCCAAGGGCTGCCAGGCTGCCAGAGGGATGTCTGACTGCCAGTTTGGACCCAAACCCCCAGGGAGCAGGCCTAAGCCAGCAGGTGGACATCCTCTGAGGGGTCCCAGACTGCAAGAGGGCATAGGCCAGGTTGGGGGCCCCCCCCCCCCCCCCCCGAGTGCACAAATTTTTGTGTATCGGGCCTCTAGTTCTATAATCTTCTAACTGGTCTCTTACCTTGGCTCTTTCTCTTATCTAATCTATACCATATACTACTGTCAGGTTGATATTCATATTCAGCTTTAATAACATTACTACTCTGCTCAAACATATTTCAACTGCCACTTCTTACCTGGCAAATGAATTATGAAATCCTTTGATGGGTGTTCAGTATCATTCAACCTTACTTTTCAAATGCATTCCAAGATCCTATCATACATCAGTATTCTCAAACCAAACTGATTATTGTTATCTAGGATTCAATCTCTGTGCCTTTGCTTATTACCAGTTCTTCTCTCTAGAATATCTTTCCTCATTATTTTCACATTCCAAGTCTATTTTTCAAAGTCTTGCTTATGTGCCAGTTCTTCCATAAAGCCTTTTGATTTCCCCAAGTCCAGAGAAACCACATCCCAACTCAATCTTTGAGTTTGCAGTCATTTTACATATTTCTTGGCAACTAATCAATTCTACATGTTCTCTTTTTCTTGATGGTAGGTCATATTTCTTATCTTTGTATTTCCCTCAGTGTTTTTAATAAGAACACTGTTAATGTGGGACTCAAATGAGATAATAAATATTTAGTGACTTGAATGAATGAACAAATGAATGAGAAAAAAACTCAAGGCATTTGTAATCATTAGCATATAGGTAACCATTTTAGTGGCTAAATACAAGTAAATATTATAGCACAAAAGTCAAATGACTTAACTTAGATGTATAGTGTTTGTGAAAATAATAACTTTGAAAACTAAGATCATCTTCATGAAGTTATCTATTGAAAAAAATAGAGAAAAATGTTCTTACATTTATTGTGAGTTTTTTTTCTTCTCTCAAAGTACCTAAGTGAACCAAACTATGAGACTTTGGTTGCCATTCAGATTGGAATAATGGAGCAAACCATTGCTGTTATAGATAAGGTAACTCTCAAAGATATTAATCATTATAATGCCAACAGTTGTGATCATTTGAACAAAGTAATAGTGTTCCAAATTATGAATTCAAACAGAACCTAACAAAATTGAGGTCCTTTACTGATATTCAGGATGTTATTAGAGATCCCTGAATAGTGTCTTTGCAACCATAACAAGTCTGGTAGACGAAGCACTTCTTTTAATATTAGAATTAACCCCTTGGGACATATCTGAGTGTACATGAATTTTCTATTTCACATCAGGTTATGATTTGTGTAATAGAAATGTTGATAGACTTTTCTTGGCATTGTAAAGGCCTTTTTAAAATAACTGCTTAACAAATGTGGTCTTGATTGTGTAGCACATAGAAAATGAAAACAAAGTAATCTCAAGTCTATGTGTTTTAATCTTATCTCCTTCTTAAGAATATACAAGATTTTTTTCTAAAATGTGGTAGTGTACAATTCCTTCTTTCAACAAATAATTTAAGTACCTACTATGTGCAGGCATTATGGTAGGCACTCAATATATGGTGATCAGATGATATCTTAATGATGATAATAAATTTTAAGAATAATGTCTTTATAAAATATATTTTTTCAAAATTATTTTTGTGGATCTTCATGGGAACAAAAATTTCAGACCCACAAAAAGAACGTGGAAAACTGTAAAAAACTACTGAAAAAACTGGGAAAGTTCAGCAATCAAAAAGATGTAACAAATTACAGTCTAAGCTGCAATTTGCAAGAAGAATTGGTGGCTGTCTCAGAGAGGAAAGACATCTCTAATGCCATGGGTAAGCTTTTTTATTTCTTTACTCAATATAGGTTTCTTTAAAAGTAACCAGTATTCCTGAAATCTGTACAGTTGTTATAAAGCTACCAGCATTTCTTCTGTTTTTAATTGATTCTGTATGCTATTGTTATATTTGAAAGTATATAAAATAATACAACTAATTTTTTTCTTCTTCATTTTTGGGATAGGGTCTCAACTGACTTTTGAAAAAATTGCCAAAGTACAATATGAAAGCATGATGGAACAACAAAAGTTAACAAATATTTCAAAAGAACAAGCTGAACAGATTTTAGTACTGCAAGCTGAAGTTGAAAGACTAAGGATGAAAACATATCCTGCTCTTATTCCAATGTAAAAACACTGGTGGGAAACACAAGACCAAATCAATCATTTAAAAATAATTTAATTTGATCAAAATGATTTTTTGTTCTTTCATATCAGGAAATTTAAGTAGAGCCTCTTCTCAGTTGCATAGTTTAGTAGCAAATTATTTAATTTTAGCCTTAATAATTATAAAAATGTTTGTCATGCATAAATAAATGTATAAAATATGAATTATTGTTTTCAAGAATGAGCAAGATTTTTACTCAGTATTCAAGAGCTATTTTATTTAGTTTTAATTTTATCAAAAATTATTTTCACAGTGATAATATAGAAAGTCTTAAAGATAATAGGAAATTATTTTTAGCCACAAGTGACGTTTCTAATTTTATAAATTACCTGATGTTATGATGAAATTATGGATGATTTTTATACTTTTCTATATTTTGTAAGTTTTCCTCAATAAGCATTTATTCTATAGTCAGAAAAAAAATTGCCAGAACATTTAAGATTATTCCTTCTTCTAGCAATGAGAACATGGTAAACTATTTACTTTTATCAAGCCCTAAATCATTCATAAATTATGACATTTTTTGTACATAACATAATCTTCTGCATGTTATGTTCATTGTAACAGAATTCAATTTTGTGTCCTACCCAATTGTTTAGCAAACAGAAAAAAAAATGTTTTTTTTATTTTCATGAAAAGTTTATTGCTATGTTCATGCAGATGAGAATGAAATCATGAGATTAACAGGTCAGAAACTGCTTTGCTCTTCCATAGCCTGTGGACTGCTACATTCCAAGATGCTACCATATGAAACACTGACCACAATCTTCAAGTGATGTCAATGTCTCATTGTTCTGCAATTTGTGAATTAATTGTTAATTTTAATCTGCAACGCCATGTCCAATTTACACTGGTGTAGGTAAAGCAAGAGAGCTACTATAAAACCTATTTAGAAAAAAATATTTAGGAGATTTAAACATTCATTTAGAAATTGCCAGGATAATACCATAATTGATCACCCATACACTGATCAATACTAGATGGGAATGGTAAGAGAAATAATATGACCAACATTTTTGATGACTTCCCTCCTTAGTAATAGAATTACTCCTGAAGTAGTCAGTTTTTTCTGATTCAGCAGGGAAGTGTCATTGGTAACATTTTCTATATCTAAAGTCTTTCAAAATTATCTGACAAGGGGGTTCTGGGGGTGGGGCATGGGAACATGGATCCAAGTGTGGATAAGTGTGTGAAGAATACAAATACCTTGTACATAAGATAGGATTGACAGTTCTCTGTCCTGTCAGTTGGAATCAACCATGAATATACTAGTCTTCCCCCCTCCCCCGACTGGTGATACAAATTCCATGTCAACTAAATTAACTTCCTGCAGGCTCTATTTGCTAATAATCAATGCCATAAATTTCAATGGACAATGCTCTATGAATTCCAAGGTCCTAACAAACCAGTCTGTGTGATTTCTGTTTCTTAGTAGCCGCCCTGGGTGACTGGCAATGCTTTTTGCTTGAATGCCACAGCTTTGAGACATGTATAGAGTGGAGGTTAGCAGGAACCTCTCGCCCCTCCCTCTCTCCCCCCCCCCCCCCCCCAACATCTCAAAAAAAAAAAAAAAAAAAGAAAAGGAAAAAAAGAAGAAGAAAAACATATCCTCAGGTGAGGATTAAAAAAAAAAAGGATGAGTGCCATGAAGCTAAATGATGAATGTCCTAACAGGTTCAGATTATTTTCATGTATCATTAGCAGTCAAGCAGAACTTTCAAGAGGAGGTATCCTCCTCCGGTTTGGAGGATTGTTTATGGAAGGGCACATGGGTCATGCACCCCAACCTACTTTTGATACTGTCCATGGTACTGATTCTCAGCTTCTGCTGAACTAACAGCAATTATATTTTATAGCCCTTTAAAATATTATTTATATTATTTAAAAACAGTGTAATGAACTGGGTCAAACATAGCATGGCTTTAAGCATAGCACTTAAGAATAGGGCTCTGGTACTGAGTTGCCTGGTTTTAGATCCTGGCTCAGGCACTAATTTTAAATAACTAGTTTTTAAATAACTACTTGATCTTAAATTTCCTTGTCTTAAAAATTGGGATGTTGAATGAGTTAACATACTTTTTAAACTGACACAAAACAAGTGCTGTTAGCTTTCATTTTTCCGAATAAAAATGTTATTCAGGCCCTCGCTGGTTTAGCTCAGTGGATAAGCATCAACCCAGGAAATGAAGGGTCCTGGGTTTTATTCCAGTCAAGGGCACAGTTGCAAGCTCCATCCCTGGCCCCACCTTGGTTGAGGCATGTGCAGGAGGCAACCAATTGATGTGTCTCTCTCATGTCAATGTTTCTCTCTTCTCTATCTCTCCCACTCCCTTCCACTGTCTAAAAATCAATGGAAAAAATATCCTCGGGTGAGTATTAACAAAATGAAGGTTTATGGCAACACTGCTTCAAGCAAGTCTGTTGGTGCCATGTTTCCAACAGCATTTGCTCACTTCATGTCTCTGTATCACATTTCAAATTTTTTTCATTATTATCCTATCTAATAAAGAGGAAATATGCTAATTGACTGCCACGTCATCAAAGATGGCGGCGCCCACAGCCAATAAGGAGGGGATATGCTAATTGACTGCCACACCTTTAAAGATGGCGGCGCCCACAGCCACAAGATGGCGGCGCCCAGTCCCCTCAGCCCCGCTGGGGCAGCAGGTGCTCCTGCCTCTGGAGTTCCCCAGTCCCCCAGGGCCAGCCCGAGGCACAGGCAGGCCTTGGATGGCGGCTGCCCAGCTGCCCAGGGCCACCTGAGGCTCAGGTAACCAGGGCCAGCCAAGGCTTGCGCTGCCGGCAGTGGCAGCAGCAGAGGGGTGATGGGATGTCGCCTTCCCCTGATTGCTGGGTCACCTCCCACCCCTGAGGGCTCCTGGACTGTGAGAGGGGGCAGGCCGAGCAGAGGGACCCCCCCTCCAGTGCATGAATTTTCATGCACCAGGCCTCTAGTGTATTATGATCTGTGATCAGTGAACTTTGATGTTACTATTGTAATTATTTTGGGGCGCCACAAACCATGCCCATATAAGATGGTGAATTTAATGGGTAAATGTGTGTGTTCTAACTGCTCCACTGACTGACTGTTCTTTTCCTTGGGCCTCCCTACTCCCTGAGACACAGCAATGCTTAAATTAGGCCAACTAATAACCCTAATAAAACTAGAAATGAATAAGCTTAGTGAAGAAGACATATTGAAAGCTGAGATGGGCCAAAAACTAAACCTCTTGTACCAGTTAGCCAAGTTGCACTGGGAAACCAAAAAATTCATGACTCACTTTATTGCGGTGGTCTGGAAATGAGCCGTTTATAATACTTCTGAGGTATGCCAGTAATGTATACCATTAAATGGAGGTGAAATTCAACAGAAAAGATTTTGTAAAAAGAGACCACCTCATGGGCATCCCTATGCCCCAAACTCTCCCATAAGCCTGATCCATATTCCATAACCTACTGTTACTAGAGAACCCACTATGCTGTTGGAGCCCTCAGCCTCCAGCCAATGCCTTGGAAATGCCCATTACTGTGCCATCTACTCTCTCCAACTCTCCTAGAAGCAGACTTCCACGGATGCTGTAGATCTCCCAAGTGAACATGTAAGAGTGACTCCAGGGGTTGCGCTAAGTGAGCAGTGCAACTGCAGTCAAATGCCAGCACCATCAGCAGCTAAACCGCTTCTCCTGCCACATTTAGGCCCTCTGGCTGAGCAGCAGTTGATGGAGGCTGGTTGGCACAAAACAACACAGCTCCCCAGGGCCAGGGGAGGCACATGTGAGGCCTAGGCCAGTCCTCTTGGTTCAGAAGCCAATGACAATGGCAACTTCAAGAAGGGAGGAATCTATGTATTGGGGGAGGAAATAGGTAGGAGGGAGGTGACCGAGTTTACTGTCATGGGCACTAACAATTAGAATGGATGCAAGAGCACAGTCCTTGGGTCTCCTGCTATGCCAAATATTAACAGTTTGTTAGGTCATTGGGAGGAACTGGGCTGAAAATGGGGTGCACCTAGAAGAGGGGAGTCTACAAGTAGGGAAGTACTTTTTTTTAAGTTTGTTAGGTTTTTTAAAAGTAAGTAAAGCTGTTTTCGCCCTTAAAAGGACCCAAAAGTAGAAATTCAGAAAGCTCTCAGGAAGGACTGAAAGTGCACCAGCTTCCAAGTTTACGTACAATAGCTTCAGCCACAAAGAAATGAGCTTTCTTCTTCCAAGCACAATTCTAAATTCTCAGAGACTGGGCCAGCTTGGGTTATTGTACATGGCCAGGATGACATTGTATGACAGGGCAGCCAGAAACACAATCCTATGAAGATGGGTTTCTGGCTGAGAAGTAACTGTGAACTAAGTAGACACTCCCATCTATTTCACAGATGAAGCTAGAAAGGGAGATGAATCCAAAAGACCTTGTAGGCCATAATGCCTTAAAGTAGGAGAAGATGATATGTGGTTTTGTTAGAGATAGATGGCCATGTCACTAAATGAGATGAGAAATACAAGAAACAAATTTGCAGAAATCGGAAAAATATAATTTTGGACATACGAGTTTACTAGTAATTACCTAATAGACCATACAGATGGAAATATGTGGTAAATTGATGGAAACAAGGTTCATAAACTAAGGAGACAGGCAGGCATTTTAGACCAGTTTAGGTTTAGTCATTCACCAGACTGAACTACTTTTTAACATTTAAAATAAAACATTTTTATAATAAACAAAACAATATAACTGACTTCCAAAACTGCCCAAATTATGTTTTAAAACATGATGTAATTTTTTTTCACATATCTTTAAATGTCAAATTTTTTGACAGATTATCCAAAATACTAAATTTTCATTTTAGAACTTACATATTTATCTAACAGAGTACCCTAAATTGATGTTCATCAAGATATCTTCTTTTAAGCCCTAATGGTTTATATCTTCCCTTTAAAATGTGTAAGTATTTGTTAAGTTGTCATCCTCAAAGATATTCTGGAGAAAAAATTAGTAATTAAACACCTATAAATTCTTCTTCATTTCTGTTGTAGTGTAATAATTTATCATCTAACCCATAGTAGTCTATCAACTGAGTAAGGCTGAGTTTCTTGTTCTCCTCAGACATAGCTGACTGCAACTCATGAAGCAACAGTTGGCTACAGCTTCTCCACTTCTTTATTAACAACTGTAACTGAGACAGGTCATTCTGAAACAGGAAAAAAAACATAAATGTATGGCAATAACTAGACAGGCATCATATTTTAACGTAAGTTGTTAAATCAGTGGAGTAGGTTTAAAGGGTACCAACATACTTGATCATGAATGAGCCTTCTACCCAGGGAAAAATAGGGTGATTTTTACAATGACACTCCAATTGAGTTCTAGGGTATTTTGCTTGGTGAGAGCTCTGGGCCTCTCTCAACACTCAGGGAAAAATCAAAGCATTAAGTAGGGCAAAACTATGTAGAAAAGCAACAATAGGTTTCTATTACAGCTGTACTTTTAAAAATGAAATATTCAAATTATTTTTCAACATTCACTATCTCATAAAACTCAAGTAGCTATATTTAGAAAAATCCTAAAAATTCAAGATAGCAAATAAGATATACTATTCCATCATTTATTCCACATTGCTAGCGAAGGAGAAATTGCAGATATTTGAATGATCCAAGTAAATAAAGGTTATCTTCTTCCAAGGGCCCAAGTTCTATTTAATTCAATCTATCTGGGATGAAATCTAAAGTATATTTGTTGTTTTTTTCAAACAAAATGCCTGGAACTTTTAATAATTTGGAGGAATAAAAGATCACTACTAAAAATACTTTTTATTATACTCTGTGGCCCATGTTTAACTTTTTAAATCATCCACTATCAGCTGTCACTTCTGTTCTCATTGTACTTGCATCTAACATTTGATATTTCTAATATTGCTACATGCTAAAAACTTCCACTGCACATTAAACAGAGGGTGGGACTTTTAAAAAGTTGAACCTGGTGTTTAGAGGCCTCTTCTACTTTAAATCTGACATATTTGAGTTAAAAGTTGTTGGAAACCAGGTTTCTGAATACTTGGCTTATTGCTTATTATGCTAAAAATAATTTTCTCTTTTTGAAATGACTTTCCTATTATTTACCTAAAAATAAATCTAACAATTTAAGAAGTAATTATGCAATGACTCTGAAATTATCCTCACCTTTGATCTATACATTTTGACTAGTTTTAGCCTCCTAAGAAGGTCTTCTTTCTCCTGAATCTGTTTCACCAATTTTGCCTTTTCTTCATTTAATCCTTTTGGGGGAAGATTCTCATCAAAGTCATTCTGGAGATCACTACAAGAGCCAGTATCAAGTGATTTAGATTCACATGCATTGATATTCTTGATGGTATTTTTCAAATATGAACTTTCTTCAAATTCACTGTCTATGTGCTTAAAATTATCTTGAAATTCCAAACAATTTTCTTCTGTTGAACATGATGGTTTCTCTGGAAAGGTCTGATTGTTTTCTTCATTCTCTACTTTAAGACGTTTTACCACACTGTAACAGGAATTGAATGAAAATCTAGTTTTCCTCAACCGTTCTCTAAGTGTTGCACTCATAGGCTGTAAAAGGCAGAAAAACATTAATGTTAATAAAAAATATTCTTGATGTAAACAAATTTACTAGAACTAAAGACCTTACATTTCTATGGCACACACCACTATCTAGATGGCTTTCTGTCTCCACAGATCTTAAGTAACCATCACAAAATGTCTTTAATTCCTGGAAGCTCCATTAGTTTTATTTTAGCAAAGTCATCACTCTTCTACAACAGTGCTGAGACACTTATTCCAGTAATCACAAACATCTGTTCAGCAACTTAGCACATGCCTGACCCTGCTCTAGGTGCTTCAGTTACAAATTTTGGAATAGACCTAGATCCTGCCACCAACGACCTTCATGGCACTGCAAATTCAAACTTCTTCAATGTGTAATAACCTGATCTGAAACTAAATAATTGACTCAAAATGAAATTTTGGGGGTGGGGAGAAGTCAAATATATTATCTTAGAAGATCTAAAATCATTTAATACACTTATTCATGCTACACATGATGTTAATTAACCATCTCCAGTAGACTGAAAACCACCACTGCCAGAATCACTAGAAACATAGAACTGGCCCACTGGAAGAACTACATTTTCATACTTGCTTTCTTGAACTACTTGTATGGGGAGATGGTAGATTGGCACAGCCCTGTGGAGTGCGAGGTAAAATCACAGCTGAGTCCGAAGGACTTTCCATCTTGAAAATGTTATCGTGGTTTACTTCTAAAAGACAAAAACAATCACAAAACGGAAATCAAATTAACCCCCATCTCTATAGACTCCCGTCTTTATCAAAGTATTTTTTTATTATAGGTAACATCAGCAAGTAAGCCAGCATCTTCCTCTTTCACTTAGCTGTGATTCATCACTGCTTTTTGCTGTTGTTTTCCATTTACCCTCCTAAACAAGGTTGTGTTGGTTCACATGGTGACTACTAGTTTTTTCATGACAAATTAACTCGCTAGCGTCTCATATAAACAAGACTCTCCATTTGTTTTCATATTCAAAACCTGCCATATGGGGAGAACAACGTTGGACAGTTAAGAATTCTTTAATTTCGTTCTGCCAGCTTCATAATGAGAGGAAATAGAACTGAAATCTTGCCCCCAAAGAACATGATCAGTCCTGTCCTACCACCCTGAACCTTAAAGGCTGTGCGACTGGAACCAATGACCCTCCAGGACCTAGGGATAAGGAACACAACCGCAAATAAATTTACGCCTGTCTGCACCATTTCCGTTTAAGTAGCGAAAAGACCGTGCAAGGGAGAGTCCACTGAGGTTTGTTTCCCCGAAACAAAGGCATCAACTTTACTGGGGGAGGTGGGGGAGGAGAGGGAGTGAGGGGGGTCGCGGGGAACAGAGGAGTCCTCCCCTCCCTCCCACCATTGCAGAAAACCCCAGGCCCGAGTGCAGTTGAGAGGTCCCCTGACCGCGAAAAGACAGCGCTATTCGACTGCACAGCGGACCCCAAGGCAGTTCAGCTTTCACACAGCTACTCGCGAGCCCGGACGCTACCTCCCTCCGCCATCCCCACAGCGACGGGAACCCGCCCAGCCCCTGCCGGGGGCGCTCTGGTTCCAGGGACAGAGCCTCGCGGGACGCGGAAAAGCGCGCGATTGGCCGGATTGACTGACGCGCGCAGCTCAGCTTCACCCAGCTC
>NW_005370043.1:2080561-2091217 GCF_000412655.1 Myotis brandtii
CGTCGCAATTCACGTCCGGATTCCCGGGGAGCGCGCTTTTCTTCGCGGCTTTCCCTCTCTCTTCTCTCTGTGCAAAACTTTCCTTCCTGCTTCGTTGTGTTTGGGCTCCTTGCTCACCACAGCAAAGACCTTTCCTCGGACATGAGAGGACCGAGAGCCGCAGGGAGGTCCGTGTGTTGAATTTACAGCTCGTAAACTCTGCAAAGGCCGAGGCCACGAAAGAGCCGCGCCGGGTTAATGGCCTGTGGAGAATCCAGTCGAGCTCGTTTCTAGCCCGTGCGGTCCAGTCCCAGAGGTTCTGCTGTATCTACCTCAGCATTTAGATTTCCTCAGTTTGGCTTCAAATCTGAGAGAAAATGCCGTCCAAGGACGTTTGTTGTGGTACAACAGAGGAAGCAGAACAGACCCCGAAATAAGATTATGTTGTTGCCTGGAGCAGACCGGGCCCTTGTGAATCCTGGGCAGCGCGTCCTTAGTCTAACACACGCCCTCGGTTTCCTGTGTGGCGATGGGCTGTGGCTGTGCAACAACCAAGCTCACTCAGTGGGTGGAGTGCTGCTTTGGGCAAAGACAGCTGAGTAATTGCTGAGTCACCAGGAAGGTGGGCATGTTACGGGCCGGGGTTCTCGGTCCTGGGGAATGAATGGCCTTTTTAAAGGTTGACGCTGTCTCTGTGCTGACACCTTTCTGACTGGCCTGGGAGTAGTCAGGACCCAGAGGATTTACCTGAGTCCTGAGCGGTCGGATAGAAACACAGACAAATGTGGGCGTCAAATGGCCGGGGTTCGAATCCCGGCACCATAATTTTATGTGCTTCGTAATGGAGTGTCTCTGTGCCTTCCTTTCAAGGGTAAAATGTGGGTAAAATGGGATTATAATATCGACCTCCTAGGGATGAGAGGATTAAATGAGAATTCATTACATACGATGAGAACAGTGCTAGTATCTACGAAGCAGTCTACAGTGGGGCCTTGACTTACGAGTTTAATTCGTTTCGTGATGGAGCTCGTAACTCAAATTACTCGTATGTCAAATCAAAAAGTGAATGAGTGAGACACGTGATGCTGGGCTGATGTTGTGGCATTCACTGTGACGTTCGCTGCGCCAACTAGCGGTGGGGTATCTGAAGCTGGCTCGTAACCCGAATTTTAGCTCGCAACACAAAGCAAAAAATCGGCCGAGAGATGGCTCGTATCTCGAAAAACTCGTTAGTCGGGACACTCGTAAGTCAAGGCCCCACTGTAGTTCTTATTTTATACTAGAGGCCCAGTGCACGAAATCCGTGAACGGGTGCAATCCCTAGGCCTGGCAGGCAATCGAAGCGCGAGCATCTGGCATGGAAGGGCAGGTCCCAGCTGACCTCTGGGCCCTGGGCAGCACCTGGGCCCCCAGGCCCCCGCGGACCCCTCCACCTGAGTCAACGGCGCTCCATATGGTGAGCGCAGCCGCGGGCCAGTGCACAGTGTGGGCCTCTTGACCTGGCGCTGCCCACTCATCTGCTCCACCATCCCACCGCAGTCCCGCTCTTGTGGGAGCCCATCGGGCCTGGCAGCGCCTCCACTTGCTGCCAGTGCTATTTCGTTGCTGACGCCCGCCATGTTCTACACCGCCCCCTGGTGGTCAGCGCATGTCATAGCAAGCAGTCGAACTCCCAGTGGAACAACCACCGTAGGGGACAATTTGCATATTAGGCTTTTATTATAGAAGATAGCAACTATATTCATCATTCCCGAATTGACTTAAAGGAATGCATCACATAATTTTTTCAACCCTGCACTTACCTTTCAAAAAAAGGCCACAGATTTTTTTAATGGGGGTTGTGCTCTGTGATATTTCTCACAATTTAAACCACAAATAGCAGAAAATTTGGAGCCTCCACAGTAATTAATATGTATTCCACTCCTAAATTTTTCAAAAATGCTATAAATTAATCTCAAGGAATTTAGAAAATGAACGTGAGTGAGCACTCATGATTTTGTGATAGGGGTGTTATTCACCTAACCAAGCCACAGGTCTCAGTCTGTACTTTTATTTCTCCCTTTACTCATCCATTGGCATCAGTTACTCACACTGAAAAAAGCAGAATGATTTGTCCTGACACTAGAAGCACCATGCAGACTCTGCATATTCTTTATACCTTGGGGCATAAGGTTGGGTCCTGTTTATGATTCCCTCAAGACAGCTGCTCCAAAATCCTTTTATCATTACAACCTAAGCTCAGAGCTGTTTTTGCTGGCTGCATAAAGGAAAACAACATCTTGCCTTGGAAATGTTCTGACTTGCTTATTATGTGAACTGGTATATTAAAATGAGATTGTTTTGGCCAGCTTTTTAAAGATTTTCAGAATAAGTACTCAGAAAAACCTAGTTTCAGCCCTAACCGGCTTGGCTCAGTGGATAGAGCGTTGGCCTGCGGACTGAAGGGTCCCCGGCTTGATTCTGGTCGGGGGCACATGTTGGGTTGTGGGCTCCATTCCCAGTGGGGGGGGGGGGCGGGGGGTAGGAGGCAGTCGATCGGTGGTTCTCTCTCATCATTGATGTTTCTATCTCTCCCTTCCTCTCTGAAACCAATAAAAATATATTTTAAAAACAAACAAACAAACAAAAAAAACCCCTGATCTTCCATATATGTTTGTGTTTTACCTATTCCCATCACATACCAAAATGGAAACATACATTCCACTCTAATGTAAGAGATCTGGGATATAGCCTCTATAGTTTTCACTGTACCTTTAGATAAAGCCTAGCAAACATTTTCATGTCCTTAGGAGCCCAAAATCTTTTGACCTTTAAGGAGTGTGGTGTTTCTGA
Source organism: Myotis brandtii (assembly GCF_000412655.1). NCBI lineage: Eukaryota > Metazoa > Chordata > Mammalia > Chiroptera > Vespertilionidae > Myotis > Myotis brandtii. The sequence goes on from NW_005370043.1 coordinate 2,083,373, forward strand.
CACAGGACATTGTATTTTCCTATGAAGCTTTTCAGGCAGGGAAAAATATGCCAGAAGGCAATGGCTCCTTACCCTACCATGGAGAACAATTTGAGCAATGGAATTCAATGATAATAGTAATTAATATCAACCTAAGGCAGGTTTTCTCATTGTGTTTTTAAATTTCTGCAATACCCAGGGCTACCATTAGTCACTTTGTTATTCATTAAGGAGTGGTAAAATGTACCTTCCATTCTTCTCTGTGATTATTGTTGGTAGGATGATGACATAGACCTAAAAAAATTTTATGAGGTTTTTTTTTTTTAATAACAAGAAGAGCATAGTGAATGCTGTCTCCCTCTCCCTTTCTCTTTCTCCATACAAACACACACACACTTTTAAGCCACAATTCAAACTTTTGTTTCAGAAGATGTATTTAGTTTTTTAATTATTGGCTTCAGCTTTATTTTAAAAATTTTAACAGTAATCTCAGGGTGACCTAAGTTCCGTTTCATTAACTTTTCTGGGTTTGACCAAAAAAAAAAAAATTATATTAGTAGTATATAGACATAGCTAGTATAGGTATTTTTAAAAACAATTAAAAATATAAATATACATTTTTAAGACCAGATTTAAATCCACTTAGCTGAGGAATTATGCAGAATGCACATGATTAAGTTGATTTATAGTGTTTATTAAGACAAACTAATACAGATTTATAACACTCAAAAGAAAATCTAAATTCTCTTAATCAACTTGCAATATTTCTTAAGACATTTGTATATAATTGCCTTTAAAAACTCTCCTCTAGGTTTCTCTTGCCATGAATTCAAATATCATCTTAAAGACCTATCCATTGGTAAAGAAGATGCATTTTATTTAGTCCTCTGTCTTCTCATAAGTTTCCCTTTGAGAATAATTGACAAACTATTTCTATTTCTTTTCTCTATTACCTAAAGACCTCATATAAACATTTATAATGTGTAATGATTCACTTGTAGAGTCTATTGAAGACATTGTTATCAAAGGGGTGAACTGTTTAATATGCTTTAGCTAAGTTAAGAAGGAAAAAGTTTTATTTTTAACCTCAAGATGAAAGAGCCCTTGACTTAGCTATAGGCATGCCTAAGAGGTTGCCTCACTGAGTAGTAGGATGTCTACTGAGAGTATGGAAATATGGGAATGGTCAATAGTATTAGTATGATAAAAATCTGTCCACCCCCAGGCAACTAGAAAATTCATCTGGTAACTAATATTGAGGGTAATATACTGAACAAGATCCTAAAGAGCTCTTTTCACCTAAAGTTCCTTTCCTTTTATTCTCTCAGATCTGGCATTTTATCAAGTCCATTAGAGACCAGAGAAGTAGAGTGTCTATGACTCATTGCTATTACTGGGGTGTGTTCTCTTGGAGAAGAATAGAGTGATTCAGGTTAGATTAATAACAGTGAGGAAGGGGGTAAGGGTGTATGTGGGTGGGAGGGTCGTGGCAGATGAGTTAGATTGTGGTAAAGTAAGGGTAATAAAAGTATTGGTCAGGGCCACGTCTTTCTCAGATCCTTTATTAACTCAGAAATGTCATCAGTGCATTTATTTGGAGAAAAAAGGCATTAGATGTCAGCAAATCCTTAAGCAACAGAACATGTCTTATAATCACTTTTAACTACCTGAAGTTTGAGAGATAACTCCCACGATAATTTCACAGTATTTAAATCTGTTTGAAGTGCCAGGAAAAAAAAAATCAACTCAGTTTTCTACCCTGGGCTCTCACTTTTGTTTCAGACTTAAGAGTATAAAAGGTTTATTCTCAGTGATGTTTTTTAGATGGGGAGCAAGGGTATCAATGGTACCAAGAAATAAGGAGTTAAGAGACCATTCTACCATGAGCTAGGACCCTTTTGATCTTTTTGTTTCTGCTCTTCTATCACTTAGCAAACGTTGATGATAAAGTAGGTAGTAGTAGAGAAAACCTGAATTATTTAGAACCAGGAATTTCATGGCCCTGTTCAAGATCTGAGAGCTAGATAGAAGCTTAATCCCTTTCCCACCACTCCCAAAGGCAACATAAAATGTCTTAGATTTTCATCATGGACCTTTATGAGTTATACCAAACCCACTGAATGCAGAGCCCCTGACCACCAGATCTGAATCACCAGGTAGTATCCATGGAGAGGCATGATCAAAGATGGGGGAAGTGGCTTGGGCAAAGGCATCTCTTCCTTGATCCTCTCCCTTCCACCTTCAAGGTTGTGCCTAGTGCCCATGTCCCCCATGTCATGTTTAAATCACACAACTTGTCAGTGAGATCAACATTACCCAGCTCTCCACCTTTGTAGCAACCTAAATAAATAAATAAATAAATAAATAAATAAATAAAATGTGAAGTTTAATAATGGCAAATGATATCACTGTTTTTTATAGTGAAAATATATCTTTCCCATAAATAGGTTCTTAGAAAGAAGCATATGATACAGCTACATTCACCCTGACAGTTTTCCAAGATTACCCAGCTATTTAGACTTTGTTAACACAAGATTAAGACGTAATATTATTCTTTCAACAGTGTACACCTTTATCTCAAACACTTCCCAACCCTCCCACCTCCCCAAATTTCCCCTGTGTGCCACTCAGATTATTAGTATAGTAGCTGTCAAGTACCTGTATCATCTCAGTTATTTTTCATTTGATGTAAGTGGCTCTGAGTAAAATTATCCTTTTCTTACAGCCACTTATAAACCTTACTCTTACTATCTTTTAGTCAGGAAAAGGTTAATTGTTTTCCAATACTTACAGTACATGAGAATGATGGCTTAGTCTATCTCCATTGAACTATTTACTCTTTTCTTTACACTCTGGTATAAGTTGTGAATCTATGCCCTTCTATGAATGCTGGATATTGAAAACTCAGCTTTTATGTTGCTGAAGATCTGCTGTCAGTGGAATTCATACCAAATGCAGGAATAACACTCACCTTCAAAGATGGTCTCCTCAGACTTTTAAAAGCCTGTCATTTGGCAGATAATATCCCATGATACTAAAGTACACAGGTTTGGGTTTGGGAGGGCAGGTAACTAATCACAACTACATTTATTAAGCAAATTCTTGTGAAACTATACATTATAAGCTGCCCATGGGTTTTTTTAAAAAGAAACAACAAAAGCATTACTACAGGTTTGCATTATCTGAAATGCTTTCCTAGCCTAATTCTGAGCCACTGAAATAGGGTGTTTTGAACCTGTTTGTACAAGTTTAAGATTTTTGTGAAGCTGCCAAATCTTAAATATAACAATAATTATCATAAAGCTTGTGCAATTGAACTGCCCCGAAAGGAATGAGTTTGATCTTTGGCAAGATGTTCCTCTTTTTTAAAAAGCAGTTTTGTCAGTACATATTATTTTCACTCGGAGTTGTTTTCCTCACGTTTGGAAGGTATTTAAAGCTGACTTTGTTTCATTCCAATAATTGTCTATGGAGATAGCGATTTATTTTCAGCCACTAGTTTTCAGGATGAATCAATCAACCACTTCTACCCACAAATACAACCCTGTCTGCTATGAACACTTTCTATTTTTATGGTTTGACAGAATCATACTTACTGCTTCCTTCAATGTAGAATGCTTCCATGCTCAGAATGGGTTAAGTCCCCAAAATAAGCTCTAGGAAGAAAATTCATTTCAGAAAAAGAAATTCATGGATATCAAACAGATGCAATGAGTCACTATCTGAAGTGACTTGATGTTGAACAGTGAAAATAGCATGTTATCACAGGTTTGAAAGACCACAGATAAGAATTATGTGGACTAATGAGAGTACTTAGGAGGCAGAAATTGAACATTTGAATACTAATTAGTAAGCCTATCACCTTCCAATCAATAACTCCTTAAGCTCAGACTACAGGAAGCTTTCCTGGAACATCACATTCATAACTGAAGCTGTCCTCAAGAGTTGAAATTCAATGCCAAGAATGTTGTTGGGGGAGAGGGAGGAAGGGAAAAGACGAGGGGAGAAAAAAAAGGGAAAGAGAGGAGGGGGAGGAAGGGGAAGGCAACATCTTTATTAATACTAGAGACCCGGCACATGAAATTTGTATGGGGGTACAGTTCCTAGGCCTGGCCTGCGATCAGGGCCATCTTCCCAGGCTGCCTGCAGCCGGCCCCGCTCCCCGCCGCCACCCACCCCCAGTTCCCCGTTCGCCATTGGGCGATCAGAGCCTGCCAGCCAAGGGGAGGAACCGAGAGGTTGGCCATTCCTGCCCACTTGCCAGCCCCACCCCCGCTGTGGGTAGCCCTCTGTGTGTGGGATGACCGGTGGGGCGGGGGACCTTGGCCTGGTGCCACCAGCATCTCCCGACACCCATTCCCGGTTACCCACTCACCATCGGGCAATGGGAGCCTGCAGGCCGGGGATAGGGATTGAGAGGTGGTCAGTGCCCCTCATAGTGACTGGTTGAGCAGTCGTTCTGGTCATTCCATCATTAGGGTCAATTTGCATATTACTCTTTTATTATATAGGATTTCTTGCCCTTAACCAGAACAAAACTCTTGTGTTTTAAAAAATTATTTGTTAAAACAGACTACTGATTATTAGGCTTGTTTATTTCATACTATAATTTATTCTATAGATTTAATCTGGGTTTTAATATCCAAATAGTAGATCAAACACCACAAAACCTGAGCATAGTTAATTGGGCCAAATTCTGAAAAAAAATAATTTCTTCCTTAATGAAAAATGCATACTTTATGTTATCAAGGTCTTTTGATACAATTGAATAAAAATGATTATGGAAATGCAAAAATTATGATTAATAAAGATGTAAATATGCATTATAGATACATGTGTACTTTCATAGGACTGACAGAATATTATAATAGTCAGGTTAAGCCAGATTATATCTTGTAAATTAGACGAGATCGGGCGTGTTCAGGGTGGTATGGCCGTAGACTATATCTTGTAAATTAGATAAGCCACAATTTACAGTAGGTGAAATTTTAAATGAGTAAGACTGTAAAGCCACAGACCTTACTTACTTACATTTTCTTTAGCAGTCCAAACATTTTCTTTGTTGATTTTTGTTGCTCTATGCAGTGAATTGGGCATGAAATGGGCTGTGGTCACAAACTGTGAAGGTGAGGTTACTTAAATCTGTACTAAATATGATATAATCATGGGTTGTCAGTTTAAATAGGGGAAGTTATTTGGGATTTTTGTTTGAATACAAGTTTAGGTGAATACAAATGACACAATTGATGTTTACAAGTCTTTTTCTCTGATTCATTCATTCTGATGGAACTGTGGCTGCATCAGGGGTTAGGACTGAATCAGAGCAACTAAGTTCTTTACTGATCCTGCCACTAACAGCTAACTAGCCATGTGACTTTGGCAGATTCAATTAAGTTCTGTGGTCCCAGTTTTCTCACCTATGAATTGTAGAGAGAAAGGTAATCTTTTCCAGCTCTGAATTTCTCTGATTTTAGTTTTGGTACATTTTGGTACACCTGAAATTAACAGTTTCCAACATTACTTAGTTCACAGAGAGTTGGAGTTACAGATAAAAGTCCCTATAGAAATAACCATTATGATGATACCATGGAAGATGTGCTAGGTGCTGAAAATGGAAAAAGTATATAAAAGTATATTTTTTAAAATTTACAAAGACAAATTGGATACATTGGTAGTTGTAACATAGATCCAATCAGCACCAGCCCTGGGGGGTGGGGGATTTTTACATAGAGGACTTTTTTCTTCAGAGACCTTTCCCTTCTTCTTACTGGTAGCAGCCCTCCCACATCATCTGAGTCCCAGTCTCCCAAGCCCAGGACTTCAGGCTAAGTCCTATTTCCCACCACTTGTCATTGCAGAAAATGCTCCTGGTTACTCTGGTTACTTTTACTGTCATCTTCTGGAACCCATGCCCTTGCCTTTATTGACATTTGATGCTAAGGAGTAGCGAGCCGAGCAGTAAGGAACAGTGAGCAGGCGGGCAGTAAGGAGTGAGGGGTCCCGGATTACGAGAGGGATGTCTGACTGCCGGCTTAGGCCCACTCCCCAAGGGCTCCTGGACTGTGAGAGGGCCAGGCCAGGCTGAGGGACACCCCCCAACCCAAGTGCACAACCCCTCGCTCCTTATCACCCAACTGCTCACTACTCCTTACCACTCTGCACGCTGCTCCTTAGCACTGCCACGGAGGAGAGAGAGGCTTCTGGCCACTACGCTGGCCAGCTGTGAGCCTGACTTCTGGCTGAGCGGTGCTCCACCAGGGGGCAGCTCCTGCATTGATATATATATACTAGAGGCCCAGTGCACAGTTTCGTGTACCGGTGGGGTCCCTCAGCCTGGCCTGCGAGGATTGGGCTGAAACCGGCTCTCTGACATCCCCCGAGGGGTCCCAGATTTCAAGAGGGCGCAGGTCAGGCCAAGGGACCCCACCGTTGCACGATTGGAGTTGGGGAGGGACTATGGGAGGGCTCTAGGGCGTGTCTGGCCCGTCTGGCCCAGTCCCAATCGGCCAGACCCCAGCAGCAAGCTAACCTACTGGTCAGAGTGTCTGCCTCCTGGTGGTCAGTGCGTGTCATAGCGACTGGTTGAACGGTTGAACAGTTGGACACTTAGCATATTAGGCTTTTATTATAAAGGATATCCCCTCTCTGCCTTCCCGCCACCTGCTGCCCCAGAGCAGTTCCTGGTACAATGCTCCTGAAATCCTTGTAAATTCCTAGGTGATAAGAGCTCTAGGACCATCCTTATTTCAAATTTTGGTCTTTGACTTCAGTTTCTGACACAGCTCCTAAATCCCTTGGAATTTTCTGGGTGATAAGAGTGTCTTTGCTTCTAATGAGGTGACTCTGACTCCTGGATGGTAGCTGGTCAGCAGGAAGACCAAGCCATGATTGGAAGCTTGGAATGTTGAATCCCTCTCCTACCACTTTTCTGGAGAGGGGCTGAAAATACAGTCAATAATTAATCATGCCTACCTGAGGAAACCTCCATAAAATCCCAATAGTATGGGAATTGGACAGCTTCCAGGTTGGTGAACACATGCACATACTAGGAGGGTGATTCACCTCAACTCCATGGAGACAGAAGCTCCTGCCCTCAGGAACCTCCCAGACCTCGCCCTCTATATCCCCTCATCTGGCTGTTCATCTTTATCCTTTATCATATCCTTTGATAAACTGGTAAACATGTTGAGTTTTGTGAGCTGTCCTAGCAAATAATGAAATGCAAGGGGGAGACTGGTCATGGGGACCTCCAATTTGTAGCCAAATTGGATAAAAGTTGTGGGTAACATGGGGGCCTACTACTTGTGATTGGTATCTAAAATAGGGGGGCAGTCTAATGGGACTGAGTCCCTAACCTGTGGGATCTGATGCTACCTTAGGTAGATAGTATCAGAATTGAGTTAAATTATAGGCCACCCAGCTGATGTCACAAAGAATTGCTTGGTGTGGGAGGGGGGGAGAAAAACCAACACATTTGGTGACCAGAAGTGTCAGAAGTAGTGTGAAAGTAAAGGAAAGGCACACAGGAGAAAAAACTGGGTATTTTCATAATACACATTAGCCAGCAATTCCACTTTTTAATATATACCCAAAAGAATTGAAACAGACTCAAACATATTTGTACACTAATGCTCATAGCAAAATTATTCACAATAACCAAAATGTGGAAACAACCCAATTATCCATCAAAAGATTCATGGATAAACAAAATGTAGTATCTATATATATAATCCTATCTAATAATAGACAAACATGGTAATTGACCGTACCTTCGCTACGCCTCCCATTGGCTAATCAGCATGATATGCAAATTAGCTGCCAACAAAGATGGTGGCTAATTTGCATACTGCAGGCAGGGCAGGACAG
>NW_005370043.1:2092711-2143186 GCF_000412655.1 Myotis brandtii
CACCCCCCCCCAGGCACAAATTTCATGCACCGGGCCCCTAGTCTATATATATAAAAGGCTACTATGCTAAGTGTCTGTCCGACCAGTAGCTATGATGCTCACTGACCACCAGGGGGCAGGCGCTCAACGCAGGAGCTGCTGAGCTGCAGTGACTTGACAGCGGCAGTTCTCGGGTGATGCACCACGAAACCAGAGAGGAGGAAGCCTGATTCCTTGTGGGGCCACATGATTCCACCTTCGGCTGTGGGTTATGTTATTGCTGGGGCACTGTCGGCCCTGAATCTGGCTTACTGCAAACTTGTGTTTGCGTTCCACACCCTGTACAACAGCAACTTTGCAGAGTGCCCTCTCGCATTTCAGGACCCCTCAGGGGATGTCGAAGAGCCAGTTTCGGCCCAATCCCTGCAGGCCAGGCCAAGGGACCCCACCTACCAGAGGGACTCCACTCATTCCGCAGATGCCCTTCGAGCCACAGTGCCACCCCAGTGTGGCCGGCCGGGGAGGGACTGCGGGAGGTTGGCTCCAGGGCGTGTCTCACCCAGTCGCACCCCGATGGCCACCTTCTAATTAATTTCCTTTCAATGTGCACGAAGCCATGCACTGGGTCACTAGTACAAATAAAATGGAATGTTATTCAGCCTTAAAAAGGTATAAATTCTGATACATTTTACAATATGGATGAACCTTGACAACATCATAGTTAGTGAAATAAGCTAGGCACAAAAGGACAAATATTGTCTGAATCCACTTATATGAGGTACTTAGAGTAGTTAAATTCATAGAAATAGAAAGTAGAATAGTGGTTATCAGGTACTGGAGGGAGAGGAGACGAGAGTTTTTGCTTAATGGGTACAGAGTGTCAGTTTGGGATGATAAAAAGGTTTTGGAGTTGAATAGTGGTGTGGTGATGGTTGTACAACAGTGTAAATGTACTTAATACTACAGAATTGTACTTAAAATGGTTAAAATGGTCAATTTTTTATATATTTCACCACCATTCCCCAAAAAAATCTCTAGTGAAGAATATTCTTTGGCATAACTGATGTCAATACTGAACAGCTTCTCTGAGGGAGAAACTGTTCCTCAAATCTAATCTAAACCTTTGAGCTACATGTCTTATCTTATTGATGCTTCTGTCATTGGATCAAAGAATCATAGAAATATTCACTAAAGACCAGTTCTCTTGGAAGCAGTGCCTTTTGAGTTGCTTTGTGTACAATGGGATGGGTTTTAACAGGTTTATCTTTTCTACCCCTTATCCAATCCTCTTGTGAGAGACAGCATAATTTGTAGTCTGTGTAGCCAGGGAATGGACTAAAAATAAGGCAGGTTTATGGAAACCAACCTCTAACTTCAGCTTCAGGAAAACAAGTCAGATGGGTACATCAAGAAGTAAATATATGTTGGGCTTCATGCAAAGAACTCTAATTCTATTAATTCTGCTAACTGTGCTATAAACCATTAGTACAACCTCTGGAAAAGGTAGAGAAACCTGAATCATTTCCGGGAATGTAAAAATGTAAGTAAGTTTTATTTATCTGAAAAGCTAAGATTAGTGTTTTATTTTGCCCAATTTATTCATTTTATTTGTCTAAATAAGTCTTGACTCTCAATTCAACATCACTGCTACTGCCTGAACTCAGGTCTCGCTGGATGCCTGCCTGCAAGAGCCCCCTGACTGGTCTCCTGGCTTCTAGACTTGCACACCACTTTCCCTATGCCATCTCATTTCCCCGCCCATCCGTTCTCTACATGGCTGCCAGGATGATTTTTCTAAAGATCTTAAGATTGTTCAGTGACACCCAATACTTTCAGGATAAAATCCAAATTCTTTACCAAATCACTCCTACATACCTTTCCAACTTCATCTTCTGCCATTTCCCAGCCCACACCCCGCATACAGGCCTTCTCAAATTATGTACTTGGAGTTCCCATAATTCAGGTCCCTCTCCTTCTTATCATCTTGCCCTTTTCTTCTGCCTTGAAAACACATGCACAAGTGCATGTGCAACACATACACTCCTTCTCCATCTGCCTAATTCCTACTCCCATCTTCAGACTAGGATCAAGAATCGAAATTCCCACTCCCTCACCTAGTGGCCCTTATACTCCTTTTTTCTCTCTCTCTCCCAGGTCTTCCAGTTGGAGTTAGATGCCTGTCCTTTTTCACAGCACCCTGTAGGTATCACCAGGAGCTATTTGAGAGCAGGGACTGTGTCTTTGATCTTTGTATCCCCAGCAATTGCACAAAAGGTTTTTCAGGGGGTCCAATCAGAGATAACATGTCAGTCATCAATTTTTAAATTCATAGAGAAAAATAAAATAATAAGAAGTAGAATGCTTTCTATTATAATTTTTTTTCTATATACTCTTCTTAAAAGTTTAGTGTCTGCAAATGGATGACATAATGAATAGGTAGCAAATGAATATTAAGAGGAAACATTAGTAAACTGATTTATTTTAAATATTCAATACTCAACAAAAGTTTTATTAAAAGGGATTTTCTTTTATAAAGACTTGTAAGCATGTAGCTTGCTCTCTTCTTGCTAATATTATTGTTCCTAGTTCATATGGCAGAATTAAAATGACTTTATTTCATGCTGTTCTGAAAAAAGCACGAGGTCATACCCATGCTCAACTACTTGCAGAAGCACATGTTCTGTTTTTGTCAGCAGCTCATTGTCTGAAGCATCAGAGTCCTAGTTAGTAGGGCACCCTTAAGGCTTTACTAAAATGCCCAACCGTTCATCTCCTAATCTACTTTTATAGTAGAGGACGACTGCCTTACAAATACAGAATAAAAAACAACAACCCTTGGTTGCTGCACACTTGTTATATATGTTATATACTCTGAATAAGTGAGTGCATCTATACCTACTAGAGTTATGGAATATCCCGAAGAGTGGGAGTTAGAATAACTAGAAAATGTAGGGGAAATATGTCCTGCTTTAGCCTATGCTCAATACATCATCTTCAAGAAGAGAGAACTATGCTGTTCACAGCTAAGAATTGAACAAGGCAGCTGCTCAATTTTGGAAAACACAAATGATCAAATCATGATTCATCTTCTCAGAAATCCTCAGAGGCTCAAAACAACTTGTCTATTGCTTGTTCTTGATAAGTAGCTGAGTCTAGCACATTTCTAGGTGTTGACTGGCATGACTGATTCCTGAGGACTGCAAGAAGCCAACCTGCTGAATAGCCTTAGACAGCCCTTCTCTCATGGTGTGGCTCAAAGATACTTCATCCATGTTTATTCTAGTAAGTCTTTTATGTTTAGTCAGAGGCATGGGAGAAAAGGATCTGGAAATCTCATTATCCAAACACAAATAAACTGGTTCAAAGAACATAGCATGAATGTGAAGATTCAAGTCTAGCTTTTTCCAGGTAGTCCCTATTGCTGAGGGCTGGATGAACACTTCTGTGTCAAGTGTGATTTTTGCAAATATAGTTTCACATTCAAAGACCTGTCATAATCATAAATGTAATTATTTGTATTTTTGTTAATTGCTTATCTCAAGTGTTGACTTTATTGCTGTGAAGTGAATCTGACATGCTAACAAAAATTAGGAGTAGTGCCCTAGCCGGTTAGGCTCAGTGAATAGAGTGTCGTCCTGTGGAACGAAGGGTTCAGGGTTTGATTCCAGTCAAGGGCACATACCTTGGTTGCAGGCTCCTCCTCAGGCCCAGCCCTGGTCAGGGTGCATGCAGGAGGCAACCAATTAATGTGTTCCTCTTACGTTGATGTTTCTCTCTGTCTTTCCCTCTCTCTTCCACTCTCTCTAAAAATCAATGGAGAAATATCTTTGGGTGAAGAATAAAAAATAAATTTTTAAAAATTAGGAGTAGCACTCTTTCTTCCTAAGGATTCTGTACCCAACCACAGTTGGCTTTAAAAGGAAAGCTTGATGGTTAGCTTTTGTTTTAAAAAAGGAGAATTCAGAACCCTCTGGGGCAAATTTCCTGGGAAACTCTTTCTTATTATAACTACGTGAGCCCTGATATTGCTAAATATACCATAAACAAATCCTTGCATCCATAAACTCTTCTCTATACTGATAAAAGCATTTGATAAAGTTCAACATTAATTTATGCTAAAAAAGCAAATTAGGTATTAAAAGGAACTGCTTTACCTAATAGAGAATTTAATTTTAAAAACCATGATAAAGACAATGGTGAAATGCTGAAAACTTTATCTTTAAAATGTATGCTTGCTGTTAATACTGCTAATCATTATTGTACTGAATGATGATGTAATTCATATTACAAAATGTAATAAGGCAAAAAAGAGAAAATGTATAAGAATTGGAAAGAAAAAATAAAACTCACTATCTGCAGATGACATAATTGAGTATACAGATCATCCAAAAGAATCTACAAATAAATTACTCAAAATAATATGTGAATATAGCAAGATAACTACATATAAGGTCAATATATAAATAATTTATTAAACTTCCAATAGAAAATGAAATTTTAAAAGACATTTTAAATAGAATAAAAAACATCAAATACCTATGAGAGACATAAAACCTCTACACAGAAACCTGTGAAATGTATAAACTATAAAAATATGGACCATATAAATGATGTGTTCATAAAACATAAAAGCATATAAAGCATAAACATTAAAACATAAAAATTGTATGTTTGTAAAGCATATAAACTATAAAATACATACAAGTATAAAACATTTCAAGAAAGCATAGATCTAAATAAATGGAGGCGTAGACAGGGCTCATGAATTGGAAAATTACATTTTAAAGATGTTGCTTTTCCTCAAATTGGTATGTGGATTTTGTGCAATTTCAATTTTAAATTTTCTTAGTAGTTGTTTGAGTGTGTGTGTGTGTGTGTGTGTGACAGGCTAATTCTGAAGTTTAACTGGAAATGTAAAGGCCCAAGAACAGCCAAGATGTGGAAAAAGAGGAACAAAAAGGAACAATGTTCTCTACTAAATAACTTGATATCTAGATAATATGGAATTGGAAAAAGGATAGATGAATGCAGTGGAACAGAGTTAAAAAACATACCCATGCAGAGGTAAAGACTTGATTTATGATAAGATGTCAATACAGAGAAATGGTGGAAAGAATTATCTTTTTAATAAATGGTGCTAGATCAATTGGGTAGCCAAATGGGGGGAAATGAAACTACCCCTAACTCACACCATCCACCAAAATCAGTTTGAGCCCAGCAGGCATGGTTCAGTTGTTGAGTGTCAACCTATGAACCAGGAGGTCACCGTTTAATTCCTGGTCAGGGCACATGCCCAGGTTACCAGTTCGATCCCCCGTGTGGGGTGTGCAGGAGGCAGCCAATCAATAATTCTCTCTCATCATTGATGTTTCTATCTCTCTGTCTTCCTTCCTCTCTGATTATATATATATTAAATCGGTTTGAAAAAGGTGAAGATCCAAATGTGAAAGGTTAAAAAATGACACTTTAGGAGACTTATAGGAGAGAATGTCTTCATGACCTTGAGAAATGGAAAGGTTTTTTAGCTGAGACATAAAACACACTGACCATTGAGGAAAGAATTAAATGTTCTGTTTATAAAAAAAAACAAACCAAAAACACAAAAAACATTTAAGAGCATTGAAATGGGTGCCACAGACTGAGAGAAGGTATTTACAACATATATAACTGACGAAGGAAATGAATAAGAAAAAGACAAACAATCCTAATTTTTAAAATGGTCATGAAACTTTAACAAATACTTTACAAAAGGGTATATCCAAATGGCCATACTATAAAATAAAAGGCCAGCGATCATAATGGCATAATGACCAGAACGACCAATCGACCTGTCACTATGAGGTGCATTGATCACCTCTCGATCCCTCCCCCCAGCTCACAGGCTCTGATCTCTGGATGGCCAACGGGGAACCACGGGGAACCGGGGTGGGTGGTGGCGGGGTGGGACTGGGGACTGGTGAATGGGCAGAAGATGGCCCTGATAGCAGGGTAGGCCTAGGGACCCTACCCACACACAATTTTGTGTACTGGGCCTCTAGTTAATATATGAAACGGTAGGAAACTTCATTAGACAAGGGAGATTCAAATTAAAGCTGCAATGAGATACCAATACAGACCCACCAAATTGGTAAAAGTGAAAAAGACTGACCATACCAAATTTTCATGTGGATATAGGGCAACTGAAATTCTTATACACTGTTAATGGGAATGTAAATTGGTGTAACTCCTGTGGAATATCTGGCATTAGTTACTAAACATGTATATACCTGTTATCCAGAAAGTGCATTCCTAGGTATAGATCCAACAGGAATTTTGTGCACATGTTCAACAAAAGACATGAGCAAGAATGTTTGTAGTAGCATTTTTCATAATAGTCAAAGTCTGAAAACATTGAAATGTCATCAACAGACGATATATAAAAAAACATAACATATTCACACAATGGAAAACTGTACAGAAATAAAAATGAATTACACACAACAGTAAGGATGAATGTCATGAAACTAGTGTTGAGCAAAAGAAGCCAGACACAAAAGATTACTTTATCATTCCTTTTTTTTAAATTTCAAAAACAGAAAAAATTAATTTATGCTACTAAAAGTTCCTGCAGAGTGCTATTTCTGAGGGGCTGGTGATGTTCTATTTCTTGCCCTAGATGTTGGTTATGTGGACATAATTCACTTTGTGATTATTTATTAAGCTGTATACTTACGATCTGTATACCTTTCTGTATGTGTATTTTTTAACTAACAAAGCAATAAAAACAAAAAATAAGCAGCCAATGAATGAAGAACTTTCTCTTCATGCTTTAAGTTTTGCTCCATTTTTTTAAAAAAAATATGATTTTATTGCTTTTTGAGAGAGGAAGGGAGGGATAGAGGCATAGAAAGATCAATTGGCTGCCTCCTGCATGTCCCCACTGGGAATTGAGCCCACAACTAGGTCATGGAACCTAACCAGTGACCTCTTGGTTCACAGGCTGATGCTAGATCACTGTAAACCACTGAGCCACACGGCTGGGCATGCTTCATTTTTTAATTCATGAGTTTTGAGGCAGCAATGTAGATTAGCTACATTATTGAATTTTTTAAAATATTTTATTAATAGACTTTTAGGGCACTTTTAGGTTTACAGAAAAATTAAGCAGAAAGTACAAAGAGTTCCCATATACCCTCTCACCTTCTCCCCACAAACCATAGTTTCCTATATTACTAGCATTTTGCATCATTGGTGTGGTTCATGTGTTAAAATTGGTGAGCCAATATTGATACATTATTATTAACCAAAGTCTATAGTTTACTTTAGGGTTCATTCTTTGTAATGTATATTCTATGAGTTTTGACAAATGCATAAAGACATGTATACACCATTAAGGTTGAACATTAAGGTTGAAAAATGAACTTAAATTCATTTTTAGTTTAAATTCATACAGTTTCCATAAAGATTATTATTTCCCATTGCTGATTGATTTTGTCTTCTTTATAACTGCAGATATTTCCCAGAGAGGATGTAAATTTCTTTTTGTACCATTAGCCAATGGTTTAAGTTAAATATCAAGTTAATAATTTAGGGCCAAGTGTTTGGGCAAAATAATTGGCTTCCCAGGCCTAAAATTTCAGAGTTAGCCTACCTTTCACTTGTCTTTGGTGGTTAGGTGTGTCAACATTCTGGTAAAAGACTCTATTATAGTGTTTCAGAAAGAACTTGCCATGGGCCATTCGCCCTCATCCCCGACACTGAGGATCACTGAGTCACGCTCTGAATCAACACAAGATTCAGGACAGGATACGCAAGTTCTTCCTCTTGGCACAGCACCCTTAAAAGGCCCAGTATACTTCAAATGTGAATATGGACCACACTCAACCTGGAGAGGATCTGGACAGCAGAATTCTTCTCTGCTCCTCCCTCTGCATTCCTCAGGCCAGCCCCTCAGAAATGGCTAACATTATAACTGGGTAGGAAGATAACTGTTCTCACCTGTCTTAGTTCACAAAGAAGAAGCAGGTAGTGGTGGCTTCTAGTAAGCACTCAGGACTAACAGGGGAAATACAATGACTGCATTTTAGCCTTAGAATGAACTTTGTTGGATTTGTAATTATGAGCACTGGATTAAAGATAAATCCACTTTTTAGTCATTGGTAAGAACAACATACTGGGAGTGTTGATTATATATTAGAAGAAGAGAAAGCAGATATACTCAAATGTGTTTAGAAACAACCAAAAAACTTCTCACATAAATACAACCCATATATAGAACTAATGAAATCCATAGTCAAGAATAATATCAAAGCTCTGACTGGTGTTGCTAAGTGGTTACAGCATCGACCAGAGCACTGAAGAGTCATGGGTTCAATTCCTGGTCAAGGGCATGTACCTGGGTTGCAGGTTTGATCCCCAGCCCCAATTAAGGCGCACATGGGAGCCAACCAATTGATGTGTGATGTGTCTCCCTAATCGATGTTTCTCTCTCAGTCTTTCTTCCTCCCCCTTCCACTCTCTCTAAAAATCAATGGGAAAATATCCTCATTATAATACTAATTTTACTAAATCAAAACAGAAGGATTAAATTGACATCTAATGACCATAGGCTTAATGAACTTTCTCTTCATGGAAAAATATTAATAATATTGAGGGGAATTATTTAGAGCTCTAAGAAAATAAAACTAGTGTTAAAACTTTAACACCCATAATCATGACAATAATTACTTACAATGAAACAGTGCCTTCAACAGCTACAACAAAGTAGTATGTTACCTGACTTTGAGTTACTACAACCTGAGAAGTGAATTCATTACATTCATTAATTCATGTTTTCTCCTCAGATCATGGGAGTTCTCAAAGTAGCCTGAATTATATTTTCTTTCCCTAGCACCCATCTTTATTCTTATTTAGAGATTTTGATCCGCCAGATCCTAAATCTTGCTTAAAATTAGCAAATATATAGACATTCTTCTTTTCTGATAACATTTTTTACCACTGAAACATCGTGACCTGTGGGTTTAGGTCTCTAAGACACCAATAGGCTGTCCCATTCTGAGGCCAAGTCTGTCCTCTGACAAATGCCATTACTGCTTTTTGAAGTGCAAGGTTCTCAGATGTGTTTAGGTAAATATAGCTGCACAAATATAAACACAGGTAGTAGAGTGTAGAGTTCATCCACGGTGTTAGTAATTTGTGGAAAATCGGGACTCATCTGAAAATGACCTATGTGCTCATTTCATTTGCTGTGTGGTGGATGTCAGTTGCTTTGTTAGGAACGAATGTGTTGTTCTTCTTTCATGAAAATTACTCTTTCCTGTGAACTCCAATTTTTTAGGACAATCCTTTGAGTTGTATGGGGGTTGTACTGAGTCCTAATCTATCCTGTTACCTAATTTCCTTGTGAGTACCATGCCTGAAGACAAGCTGCCTTATGTTTTCAATATTCATTTATATTAGAAACCTACAGGAAACTCTTAATAATAGTTTATTTCTATGAGAACTTGTACTGTTTTGTTTAAAAGACTGCAAAAAAGAATATGCTTCAAGTCTCTAGGCCAGGGGTTTCAGCAGGAAGGGACCTCCTGTTAGTTTTCACTACCTGCCTCCTGTGCTGACTAAAGGAGTTAGTTCACAAACTCTTGCCTATTTATATTTCAGTAAAATTTTCCATTCCAATAGAAGACCCTCTCCCAGGGATGCCAGACATCTGGGGTGCATAGATTTATATACTCAGCATGTGAGGACAGCTGCCTTAGGAATAGCAGGTACTTTCACTGATTTTTTTTTTTTAAATCACAGGAGTCCTTTAAGCCTCTTTTTTAGAACAAGTGTTGAAAAAAATAATTTCTCTGGAAAAGACTCTTTTCATAGATCTAAGCACCCTTGAAAACTACCAGATGGCAGCATCGTTTTAGCAAGTCCCTTAAAATGACGGAATATTCATTACACATTTCCCTGTGGGCTATAATGTACCTCCCACAAATAAAATCAAGGTGTGCCTGTATCTTGTCTTTACTTGAAAATGTCTTGGGGTTACAGTTATGACATGTCATCATTCAAAGAGCTTAGAGCATCTGACTTAAAATAATCTAGCAACAGAGCCCAAAAAGAAAACATACAATACCTTACAAGACTGTAAAAACTCCAGGACCAGGAGAGCAAGCAAGATCTTGTCCCCTTACCTACCTAAGGCAAAATTGGGAATCATTCCCCATGGGAAAAACAAATGAATCTCAACCCTACATCTGCATTTCAGAACCTCATCTTCAGAACTATAAGGTTTAAAAATTAGGAGTCTAATCCTAATTTTTGCCAACTGTCATATAGAAACATGCTTCATAGTGGAAAATAGCCCAGCTACTGATAACCTGCGTGTGTGGGAATGGCTGCAAAGGCGGAGACATGTCTCCAAGTCCCTTCTCTCATCACACTCATAAACATTGAAAGTCCAACCCCAACTGGAAGCAGTGTAGACAACACTGAAGGGAAGTGGAGAAGATGGGAAAGTGATCTAGCTCTTCTTTCAAGGGCTCTAGGTGCATTCCATGCCTCCCGATTTTGAGAGGGGTGGCGGGGGGACAACTTAAAATATCTTTCTCACCCTCCTTCTCTCCTCTTCCCTCTTTTCTCTTTGCTGCCTTCATAATTCCCTTCTTCATTTTACTATTTTTTCTCCTGCTTCTTTTCTGTTCTCTTTTTCCTCATTTCTCTTCTCATCCCACTTTGAATATTTTCTGAATACTTACAGTGAGCCTGATACAGCCCAGGCCCTGCAGACACACAGATAAACACAGCACCAGAGGCATGGCTGAGGGGAGGGGACAGGGGGGAGAGAAACAAGTCTGGTTTTGAACATGTTGAGTTTAAAGTGCCAGTGGGATGCCGATGGAGGTAAACAGTAATAGTTGGGAATATGAATCAGGAGCTTGGGAGAGAGGAAGTTTCACTGAATGCCTGCTGTACTATAGGGACTATGTTTGGTGTTGGGCATATGATGAAAAGATAAAAACCCAGCCCATTTCTCCAAGGGCTTTAAGAAAACAAACAAGTATACTCAGGTGTTAGAGGTGCAGAGGTAAAAGAAGGGGCATGTGCTGAAGAGATGCAAAGAACAAGTGGTCAGATGTACCCCAGATAGGGCAATGGGGTGAAGTGAGCACCTCAGTTTCATTAAAGTGGGTCAGCCAAGGTGATCTCCGTAGGCATTAAATTTGGGGTTAGCTCTTGAAGCTCTGTTGATACCAAATTGTTTCAGCCAGTCCCACCCATGGGATGTAAGCTTTTCTGATTTGTATCCTTCTTTCTCTAACTGGATGCTGATCTCCCAGAACCAGAACAGTCTTCATCTCTATATAGAGAGGGGAAATCCATGACTACCTGGAAGGGCTCCTTCCCAAGTTGTTAAAAGAAGAATGAACTTTTTAGCTTGATTGTCAGGCTTAACACTATGGTGAATTTGCAAAATATTGACAGTGATCTCTCACATTCCTTCCCATGCGCTTCCTGGGCCCTAGAACAAGCCCAAGGGTATTCTGGGATGAATGTGCAGGCTTTAATAAAGCTGCCAGCCTGACGGGCTGCAAGAACTTCCTGGCAACACCGGCAAATCTCTGTCGTGTGAGATCTGACTAAATTGGCTTTCTATTTCAGAAACCCTTCCCAGCTTTTGTGATGAAATCCTCTTTGACTATCAACTTATCAGATCTTAGAATTAATGGCAGTTCCCTCCCACTCTACCCCTAGCCATTCCCCAACCCCATTAATTAGACCAACAGAGAAAACTCTCTACTCTTCCATCAGTCACCCATAGTGTCTATCTCTCCTAACCTAAAAAAATCTTCATAGGCTGATTAAATAAATAAGGTTTACATACACAACTTAACTCTCCCCGTCTTTTCGCAGATACCTGAGTTAACCCAGAGAAACCAAAAATGGAAACGCAAAGGTCACATACTGGCTACATTTTTAATCCCTTTAAAGGAAAAGTCTCCCTTCGTGCTTTCCCTGGGCCAAGAACATTGCTGTCTAGCCACAAGTTATCGCTAAGAAAACAGAAAGCCTTGAACATTGGTGTGGGCTTCTATATATAGTAAATCAATATGGCTGCCATCAACTTGGATATTTTTTTCTCAGTGATGTCTGGGTTTGTTTCAATTCAAATTGTTGACTTTCTTCCAAAATTACCTATTAAAGTGTTATTTAGATTATGATAATGTTATTAATTAATCACACCTTGAACCTTATTTATGATACTCTTGCAAGTTACAAGGGGTTATTATGAAATACTTACATTGAAGATAAAACTGCTTCTTGTTCGTTTTGGAAAAAGGGAAGGACTGCCTATTGACTCTATTTTTTTTTGTCCATTAAAAATTTAATTAAGTTTCTAGCTATAGGCCAAAGAGGTGGAGGATTTGAGGTCATTGGAAATGATAATATTTTCTTTTAAATTTCAGTATCTCATTTCAGGTACTCTTCCTGCTGTGACTATTCTATTCAATATATATGAAATGAGCCCAATCTGATAAATATAAGATATATGTGGCAAAAAATTACTTTATAAAATATTTGATATTATGCCACACTAACTATCCTGTCCTTTCAATCACCTTGTAAGTATGTAGAATGGCCGAGCTTACTTATTTCCAAGAGAAATGAGTGGGTGGTAGAAATCATCAAGAGTAGAGTTATTCTGTTTAAGTTCATCATCACCATCATGTTTCATTGAAAATGGCTAAAATGTGCACAGAATTTTAGTGGCATAGATTTGGTCTGCAAATTTTTGGTAATTCCTCAATGGCATGGATGAATCTCAAATGCTAAGTCAAAGAAGTCAAATTCAAAAGACTATCTACTGTATAATTCCATTATATGACATTCAGAAAAAGGCAAAACTATAGGGATAAAAAAACAGCCAGGGGCTGGAGATGGGGTAGACAAAGAAATTTGGGAATGTGATGAAATTGTTCTAGATCTTGAAAGTGGTGGTGGTGACTTAACTAAATGAATTTGTCAAAACTCAGGATACTAAAAAGGGCAAATTTTACTGAATTTAAGTTATTTAATTTACATGTGATTCTGGAAAATGGCTAAAACACCAGGGTCTCCAAAACATAAGCTGGGAATCACTGGAATAGCATAGTTCAGAAATGCTTGGATGAGTTATCATTAGTGGAGCATTGACTCAATGAGTGTGTCAGGCCACAAGATCGGATTTTCAGCGTGAGTCTATGTATTAGCGATATACCCATGAGGAAAATAGTGGTAATCATAAACCAGATAATAGGGTGTGGTCTTTATCTTAATAAAGATAGTCCTTGTGTTGACATGTTTTGTGAGAATCAGACCTGTCTTCTGAATCATGGCCTACAGTGCAAGAGAATGCTCATCATCTGACAGACTTTTCAGATCTTCAGGCTAAATACCATTAAAATCCAGTAATAATCCCATCTGTCATGTGGCTTCCTGCTGTTTAGTTGAATAGTTTTTTCTTGCTCCTGAGTAGGGATCAAGCTTTACACATATTTTAAGCAACTGGTCTATTTATATTAAATAGTTCACTTTTGAGAGCACATCTTTTTCTATGAGCAGTATAGAACTTTTCATCTCTTGATGCTTCTGACATCCTTCCCATGTCATTTCTGAGCAAATAAAGGGCAAATAGCTTGGTTTGCCCCAGTTCTTAGAGAGGCTTAACACTGCCTGGGTGGGCAGGTAAACATTGCCAAACATAAGGCTAGAAATGACTTCCCAGCTAGACAGAAGGATTTTCATTTCTTCTATCAATGGAGAATCTTTTGGAATCCAAGGGAAGAATTGGAAGGCAACCACCATGACCACTATAACACAAAATACATTCTCAGTCTACACGGAATGCTGTGCACAGAGCCACAGCAATAACAACGTGTACTGCCCACTTCTGGAAATCCTTGGTCAATTCCTTTCTGTAAGACCAAGGTCCATTATCACTCACCACATTAGTAATGATTTGTATTCTTTGGGGGGTGGCGGGGATTGCCTCATATGTGTTTCATCCCTCTGCTAGATATATTTCTTCTTTATCGACCTTGCTGTTCTGGAATACCCACTTTTAAAAGATTTTTAATATGTTTTTATTAATTTCAGAGAGGAAGGAAGAGGGAGAGATAGGAACATCAATGATGAGAGAGAATCATGGATCAGCTGCCTCCTGCACACCCTTCATTGGGGGTCAAACCCGCAACCCGGGCATGTGCCCTGATTAGAAATAGAACCGTGACTTCCTGGTTCATGGGTTGATGTTCAACCACTGAGCCACACGAGCTGGGCTGGAATACCCACTTTTTGATTGACAGCAGGTGCAGTGGGTTTTGCATGCCCTCATGTGACAGTTGTTGTTTTTTTTAAACTATTCTGACTCCTTTTTATTACCACCCCTCTGGCAGAAATGATTGATGGTGATGATATTAGTAATAATCTCTGTGAACTCATTTGAAACTAGTTCAGTATACAGATCTGTTTTTCTTCAGCAGCATCTTTACTGAATATTAAGAAATCATTACATGTTTTACTTGTTGCAATATTTGAGATTTGTCCTCTAGGAAAGATGCACATACAAGGTAGGGTGATTTACCTCAGAACTATTATTTCTTTTCTCTGATTACGAAAGAGTTACAACTAGTAAGACTAACACTTCACATATTTTTCTTTGGCTCTTTGCTGTCTTATGACAGAACTAAACTATAAATGTTAAATTGCTAGAAACAAATTATAGATAATTTAGTAGGGCATGTTAAAAAACACACAGCGGTTTTAAACTAATAAATGTATCACCTACAGATGACATATTCTAATATCCTATTGTTTTCATATCCAAATTCTTCAAGACATAAAATAAACCATTTTTTAAACCTCACATTTATAATACGTTAGGTAATGAACACAGGACAAAATGGGAGTGGGGAATGTTGGCGGAGAAACAGCAGCAGGAGTTAGACCGGTGGAGTCAGACTGCATCTTGGTTCAGCAACCTTGGTGCTTGAGTTCTGGCTAAGAAAGAATTCAGATCCAAGACTCAAACTATAAAAGAAAGTTTATTCAGCAAGCAAAGCAAAAGTACACTTGAAAGAAGATTTCGGCCAAAGAGCGGCCCCGGGGTATTGGCAAGGGCTCCTTGGGGGGGGGAAAGGGGAGCCTAACTGCTTCCTTCTTTAAGTTGACCCATGGGGCTTGTCCCACTGTCTCCTGTCCTTGTATGGAAGTCATGTGGGGCTTTTCTTCAGCCCCTTGTTTCTTCTCTAACGTGCTCTATCTACATGACTACCTACATGCCAGTGGAGAAAAGGTCAGGGGAGGGTCTGACCTGCATGACAAGCTAGGGAAAGAAAGCATACTTCAGGGATGAGGTCCTAACTTACCAAACATATTTTCAATATTTGCTCTCCCTGGCTACCCATTGCTAGGTACCTGGGATTTTCTTCTCTGGTGGCATTCGTACCTGACCTATTGTCTTGTTTTGTTCATGCCTGTCTAACTGCCTACTAGAGGGAAGAGACCAAACCAAGGGGAATTTTTAAAATACGTTTTTATTGATTTTTAGAAAGAGAGAGGAATAGAGAGCTAGAAACATTGATGAGAGAGGAACATCAATAGGCTTCCTCCTGCATGCACCCCACTGGGGATCGAGCCAGCAACTCGAGCATGTGCCTGGACTGGGAATCTTGGTCCTGGGTTGACACCCAACCACTGAGTGTACCAGCCAGGCGGGGATTTTTTTTAATCCTCCACTGAAATGTAAGCTTTAACAGGTGGACTTTTGAGGAAGGTAACTTGGCAGGGAGAAGAGGAAAGTGTGGTCAGTGGTTAGCTTGGAAAACTTCAGCATCATCCTAGGCCAGTGATGGCGAACCTTTTGAGCTCGGCGTGTCAGCATTTTGAAAAACCCTAACTTAACTCTGGTGCCGTGTCACATATAGAAATTTTTTGATACTTGCAACCATAGTAAAACAAAGACTTATATTTTTGATATTTATTTTATATATTTAAATGCCATTTAACAAAGGAAAATCAACCAAAAAAATGAGTTTGTGTGTCACCTCTGACACGCATGTCATAGGTTCGCCATCACTGATATAGACACTCCTTAGGCTGGCATTTCAGATTTCTCACATCCACTGGCACGTTCTACACTTCCAGCCTCTCCCCATCTACTCTTTTTTCACTATCTTTTACCATTCTCCACCTGAGCCTTACTTTTTCCTGTACCTGTGCCTTCATGCTGGACTTCTTGCTTGAAATTCCAGCTCCATCTTCAGCTTCTTACTACTACCCATCTTTTAAAGCCCAACTCAAATGACACCTCTTTCATGAAGCATTGGCTGACATCCACAGTTGGAAGTGGATTTACATGGTTCCTAAATCTCTAACGGATTACATTCTTCCTTATATTGTAATTTTTTGTATATGTGGTAAATACACCCATCTTTTTTTTTTACATTGTAATTCCTTGAAGGCAGGTTTTGCATTTCATCCTCAATTGTATCTATACACGCAGTGCCATGTTCATGGTAGACCATCAATGGATATTTTTTTACTCATTCAACAAATATGTATGAGTTTTGAATGGATAAATAAATGAATAGATTTGAAATTGGAAATGGAAGAAAGGAAACCAGAGTGCATTGTTATTATCATAAAGGCAGCAGAAACAATTCAAGAACCATTATAAACAGGAAAAGCTGATGAAGACCTTACACCCATGTATGAAGGGCAGGACTTGGTACTATTTCTCAGCTGCAGCCTCCCAAAAGCCAAACGCTCCATAACTGTGACATATGTTGTTGTGATAATTGCTTATTATCCACGCGCACATGCTAACCAAAGAGAAAGCTAGGAGGAAATATGGCCTTCTAGTCTTAGAAATGTTGTAGCAACCTGCAACAAATAATCATATTCTCTTTATTTTAATATACAGGAATTCAGGTGTTTTTTTTAATCAGTGAATTTTTTTTTTTTTTTGTCCAACAAAAAAAGCTGAATCAACTATTGTAGATAGTGGAATTATCTCACTAATTATAAAATCATTTTCTCCTTTTTTAATGAAATGCTTATGAATTTGAATGTACTTGCGCAGGGGCCATGCTTATCTTTTCTGTATTATTCCAATTTTAGTGTATGTGCTGCCAGTGCAAGCACTATTTTCTCCTTTAGTGAACTTCACTTCTTATTGTCTCTTAGGAATGCAAGGCAAATGTGTCTCAAAGCTTTAGGATCCCCTGATGAACGTTTGATAAAAACATATTACTATCATATAATAATCTTATAGTAGAGGGTCACGGAATAGGGAGAAATCCATCTACAGGGTACATTCCTTTAAACAAACAAATACAGAAAAATCTGTGTTCACAAAGATTAATGAGGTAATGAATAGTCATTTGACAAAAACATCCACCCTAGTCACCAAAAACCGGATTTACACATCCAGTTTTTCAGAAACTCATGAGCCACAGAAAATGGGGTATACCTGTACTCACAGTGCTCAACAAGCAATGAGAGTCTGGTACCAGGTGTCAGTCTCGGCTACATGTAAACAGACATCTTTTCTCCCCAACTTAGTTAAAAGTCAGTAGATAATTTTGGGAGGATGAATATTTTTCTGGTTGCCTCTTAAGGAAATTTTCTTTCTGCTCCATCAAAAATTGATTAAATGTGACTCATTAAACATAGGTCCAAATGGAGCAAGAAACAAGAAACACCTTTCCGGTGTCTTAGTCATTGCTTTCTCCTAAATCTGACTCTGTTCCTTAATTTTAGTAAGAATTTTGTTGCTTTCTGGCTAATTTGAAACATTTAAAAGACAATTACCTAGTACCAGAATATGGTAGAAACTTAACATATGAATGTCGAATGAACATAAGGTTTCTTTCACCTCATGTACCAAGATATCTCTTATTGGAAATAATTTTGCCAAGCAAAATAAACTATGAAACTTGAGTAACTAGAATATAATATGTATAGAATATAATCAGAACATATAGAATATACTAGAATACTAGTTATTACAGGAATAATAAACAGGAGGAAAAAAACAGCCATGCTGATTTCAATGGTTGGTTTTGTGTAGTAGTTATATGAATTGAATAATGGATTGGTTTATGGTTGCCAGCATCTAATACAGATTTTTATCTAAAATCATCAATAAAGTATACCAACACCATAATGCTGTTGATTGAAAATATCTCCATTGTTCAAATGGTTTTAGTTCTTATTTAAGTTATCATTTACCCTCAGCCTGTTCTGTTTTGATATTACCTATCTCCTTTCAGTTCAAGCTGGGGGCAAACTTAAATCTTAATAATACACAGGCAGTGGGAAATTAGGGTTCAAAGGTTAAGTGGAATATAGGCTCTGCACTGTATAGAAAAACATCTCCTAGTCCTCCTCCTGTGTCTGTCTTTACTCTCACACTACTACCATACTCACAATACTTCTGACACCAGACATGATGGGGTGGGGGTTCCCACAATGTGACACCAAGCAATTCTCCATGACACTAGCTAGGTGTACTACATTTAACTTTTCAGACACTATCTACCTGGTGATAGTGTCAGATCCCTCTGGTTAAAGGCTCAGTCCCATGAGACTTTAAATGCCAATCACAAGAGGGCCCCAGGTTACCCACAAGTTCTGTCCTATTGGGCTATACATTGGAGGTTCCCATAACCCGCTCCCCCTTGGATTCAGTTATTTGCTCAAACAGTTCACAGAACTCAGGGGAACTCTTACATTTACCAATTTGTTAGAGGATAAAATAAAAGATACAGATGAACAGCCAGATGAAGAGGTACATAGGGTGAGATCTGGGAGGGTGCTGAGCACAGGAGCTTCAAGCCTCATGGAGTTGGGGTGTGTCACCCTCCCAGTCCGTGGACGTGTTCACCAACCTGGGAGCTCTCCCATTGTTGGGATTTTTATGGAGGCTTCATCATGTAGGCATGATCAATCATTTAACTCCTTTTCCAGTTCCTCTTCCCTCTCTGGAGCCACTTATTAGATGTAAGATCTTTGGCCTAGTTCAGCCGTGGGCAAACTACGGCCCGCGGGCCGGATCCGGCCCGTTTGAAATGAATAAAACTAAAAAAAAAAAAAGACCGTACCCTTTTATGTAATGATGTTTTACTTTGAATTTATATTAGTTCACACAAACACTCCATCCATGCTTTTGTTCTGGCCCTCCGGTCCAGTTTAAGAACCCATTGTGGCCCTCGAGTCAAAAAGTTTGCCCACCCCTGGCCTAGTTACTCAGTTTCTCTGAATTCCACTTTTTTCACCTATAAAATAAAGGTAATACATACCTCTTAGGGTTGCTGTAGGGATTAAATAAAATAACGTATGTAAAATGTCTGACACGTAATAGACTTTAGAAAACATTAGTTCCAACTTCTCTTCTGTCTTCTTTTTTTAAAAATATGTTTTTATTGATTTAAGAGAGGAAGGGAGAGAGGTAGAAACATCAATGATGAGAATCTTTGATTGGCTGCCTCCTGCATGCCCCACACTGGGGATCAAGCCTGCAACCAGGGCATGTGCCCTGACAGGGAATGGAACCATGACCTCCTGGTTCATAAGTTGATGCTCAACCACTGAGCCACACTGGTCAGGCTCTCTTCTTTCTTAATCATCCAAATATTCATACAATGCCTATATAGAGTTGTTCCCAAATGCCAATTTAAGAACATTTGCCAAATACCAAAACCACCTTCCTACCATGGCCTTTGAGACTGTGTGTGATCTAGCTCCTGCCTCTGCCCAGCTTCTCTTCCAATAGCACTCCCCCTTCACTTGGTGCACTTAAATGTATTGTCATCACTGTTCCTCAAACTCACCAGGCTTCTTCCACTTCAGAACCTTTTCAAATACTCTTTTCCCTATCTAGGTTCTAGAATTCCTCCTTTCATCTGTGTAATCTCTATTCGACCATCTATCCGTTTAAATGTCACTTTCTTAGCAGGGCTTTTTTCTTAACATCCCTCCTCAAGATTATGTCTCCTCTTTTGCTCTCTCATAGTACTCATAATTCTTTCTTCATAATAGCTACCACATTCTTAATGTATATTGGTACATAATTATTTGTTGTGTACATAATTTGTTGTAAATTATTTTCCCCCAGATTCAAATATTAAAGCCCAACCGCCAGTACCTTAGAATGTGATAGTATTTGGGGACATGCCCCTTAAAGAAGTAATTAAGTTAAAATGAAGCTGTTAAGATGGGCCTTAACCAATCTGACTGGTGACCTTATAAGAAGAGGAGATTAGGATATATAAAGAGAGACACCAGGTGTGCACACACACACACACACACACACACACACACACACACACACAGAGAAAAGGCCGTGTGAGGACCCAGCAAGAAGATAGCCATCGGCAAGCCAAGGAGAGAGGTCTCAGGAGAAACCAAACCCGCTGACATTTTGATCTTGGACTTCCCACCTCCAGAACGGGGAGAAAAATAATTTCTGTTGTTTAAGCCCCCAGAATTTTTGTTATGGCAGTCCTAGTAGGGTATTCCATTGTTTAAAGACTATCTTACTCCACTAGGCTGTGAACGACCTAATGACAAAGGACATGTCTATGTTTCACCACTGAACGCTCAGCATATGGTTCAATGTCTAGTTCCAAGCAGGAGCGAATATATTTTTGTTTAATTTATGAATTAATAAGTGAATGAATGCTGCAGGGTTGTGTCAATTTCATTCTGTCTGTCTTCCAGATTTTTCAGTGCTCTTCTCCTCTGAGACTGACAGCAGAAATGTTGAGTAAGTATTTATTTGGGGAAGGCAGGAACATCCCAGGAAGCAAGAACCCAATAGTGTCACATTCTCAGACACTGGAAGGGTTCTGAAATGTGTGACTCCAAGCAGAATATTGGGAGCTTTGGAGTGAGAACCCCACAGTTGGTGCTCAGACCCTTCAATGTATGTCTGCACATAGCAGGGTGCAAACATGCATTGGTGTTTTGCTAAAGGAATTCCATGGCTCCCCTCCAAGATCTTAGAATGATGCCTCAGAATTGGGAATCCAAACCTGACATTGGGTCCCAAGAAGATGCTATGGCTCCAAAGAAGCACCTGAGTGAGTTCTAAGTTCAGACTTCCCATATTACCTACACCAAGAGTCTCAGCTAGTCTTTAAGGGTCCTGGAAAGCCAGAGGCTCTTCAGGTAATCATTAAAATTATCTAGATTGGTACAAATTGGCCCTCGAGGGAAGTCCAAGGGTTCCACGGAATGCACCTGAAGTGGCAGAGCCTCTGGGAGTCCCAGGTGTATGGAAATTATGCAGTTGCTGATTTGAGGAACAAGAAGATCCTTAACCCTCCCCAACAGTATCCCTCTCCATTATTTAGGTGGCTACATGCCTGAAATCCTGTGACTAACATGTCACTCTTTGGAGTCAGCATCACTATATCAGGTTGCCTTATATTTAAAAAAATGAATGCCCATTCCAATTGCTCCACATTTTCCATCAGTAACATCTTATTCTAAATTAGTTCACCTACTATTTCTTCCAGGTGGACTTGACCTGGCTTGGGTCAGAATGGGGGAAAGAGGTCAAAGGTCTCGAACATCAATCATGCCAACTTCACAGTTCTTCTGGGGCTCAGACGACTTGACCACAGGCCACTACATGCCCAGCTATACCACGGATCATGCCTATTGGGATTTTGAGTATTCCATGGCAGTGAGGAAGGGGAATACCAAGTTGTGGCAGTTCTCTGGCTAAAGAAGGTAAGAAGTAATACAAGGGAATTTCCTTTACACTGACCTTAGTTCCATTTCCTCACGGGCCCAGAAATGGTTAATCCTCCTAAACAGGTAGGAGAAAATTTCTGCCTCCTATAAAGTTTAATTCCTGGAGGCAGATTTTTTTTTTTTTAATCCCGCAAGTGTCAGATAATTGGGAGGGTGGAGTAACGCTGTAAACCACGACACACCTTTGTCAGGACTTGTCTGGGAGCAAAGGACTGAAAGAAACAAGGGGGGGAGAAGACGTGAACATTTCTGAAAGATCACTCAGCTTTAACACACCTTGGCTGGGTCTGGATAAAAAAAGTGGGAACTGCAAACGTCTAGAAGAAAACATCAGGGGAAGAGAGAGGGGGGATTTATTCAAAGTTGTTTCCCATTCCTTCAGAATCTCAAACGAGGTAAGTAACAGGAAGACTTTGACTTTTCTCCCTTTGCCTGAGACTTTGATTTGAGATTTGCCATTTAGAACTTAAATGTTTTTTGGAGAAAATAAGATAAAGTTGTTGAATTTCAAGTGTTCTCGTCGACGTGATTAATTGACCATAAGTGATGACTTCGGTTTATGCATTCTGCTTAGGATAAGTCTTTTAAAGGATCAACAAGAAAGATTCATCAGTGGTAAAGAGAAGAAAAAGGCTAATTAAGATACACTGGGCTCTAGTGCCAGAATTTTTTGTATTATTTTCAGTGTTATAAAATGGCTTGTGTTAAGTTGTTTTATTTAGAATATGATAAGAGTTCATGATTTCTTCTCTCTCAACCTCTCTCTCGTTCTCCCCACTCTCTCTCTTTCCCTCTCTTCCCTGACAGCAGAGGTGAAGTGTAGGTAAGGGGAGCCTTCGGGAAGCAGCCCCTGAGCACTCAGAGCTGATGTGCTGCCCAGGCCTCTGTGCTGCCAGGTTCTGGTTAAGCTAAAGGCGCTGGGCGAACATTGTTGTTTACCACACTCTAAAATTACTACTTGCCTAATCTAAAGTAACGTGGAAATATCTGCAATGATATAATTAATCCAGGAATTTCCTGGAGTCAAATGTAGAACAAAACAAAAACAAAAAAAAATCGTGTGTGTTCATACTTTAACTGGCCAATTTGGGCCCCCAAAATAATTTTGGGGTGAGAATTACAAGCTTAGGAGTCCCACTGGACCACATTAACTACTAACTGACAAATTACTACTTTACTTTCTGAAGTATAAGCAAAGCCTCTGGCACACCACTTCTTTTGAGAAGCAGTTCATCAGTAGCCTACTGGTTGGATTTGTTCTGTCCATAAAATGTAGTGAGATTTTATAAAGAGTTTCATTTGAAAAGCAGAATAGTTCCTTCCCACCTCTTAGAGCTAAGGCACAGAGCTAAGTCACAACTAAACTAAAGCAGGAGGCCAGCCCCTTCAGAGAATCAGAGGGGCCTGCTTTACTCTCAGCCCCTTCAAAACACCCCAAAAATCTGGGCAGAGTTTACATGGGGAAAGCTAAAGTGAACAGTTCTGATTTAAGCTTAGATAGAAACTCTTTATTTTAGTGAAACCAATCTGACCTGAGAACTGACCACATTCTTAGATGATGCCTG
The DNA here is from genome assembly GCF_000412655.1 of Myotis brandtii. Taxonomy (NCBI): domain Eukaryota; kingdom Metazoa; phylum Chordata; class Mammalia; order Chiroptera; family Vespertilionidae; genus Myotis; species Myotis brandtii. Next base: position 2,116,030 of record NW_005370043.1, read on the forward strand.
ACCCAAAGAAATCTGTGTTTGCCTGCTTTGGCTCATTTGTTGTTATTAACAGCAGTAGGGTTTACCCAAACATGGCTGTAAACAAGCAGCATAATCACAAAGCTTATGCCCAAGCTTCCCCACTCCCAAGCTCTGAAAATCCTAAGACGCCAAATATTGTAAGTGGGCCAACCCATTGCTGGAGTAGAGACAAAAGCTTGGAGGCAATCAACCCCAGGGCATTGGTTTTCTTTGCTGTCAAACTGCTTGGCCCCTCTGTGTTTACCGATCAGTAGCTGGGTCGTTTTCTTATACTTTGACCATTTTGTTGTTGTTTTGTATTAAAGTGTACAGAGATTGGAGTAATAAGAGCTGTAAAAAAAAAACAAAAAAAAACAAACAAACAAAAACTTATGATACCTTACCAGAGTATAGGGACATTTATTATTAAAATAGAAAATAGAGAGAACGTTTAGCTTCTCTAGTCCCTTCTTTGTATCAAAGACCAAGATGTTTAATGAGCCGTTAGAATAAGATGAGGTCTATGCCATGGTTTTCAATTGCTGTCCTTGCTTGTGTGTGTGTTACACCTCATCATCATTGGACTAGTTTTAGGTGGGTGTGACATCATTTAAATGAAGTGAAAAGAAAAAACTCAAAGAGGTAGAAAAATGATTTTGAAATTGCATTTTTTTTTTGCATCAGAAAATGGCATGGGATCAGTTCAGCAGAGCATTAACTATGAAATAACCATGAGGCAGCCCCTTAGAGCTGCAGAGGGAAATGAGCACACTTCTGAAATTAACAACTTGAGTGAAGTTCTCATCCTTCTTCTGGTGAAGCGGCCCAGACATCCAAGAAGTTAAAAACTATTCTACTCGACTGTGCTTCCATTAAGTAGTGTTTTTGGAGGAGGGTGCACTGCTCAGAAAGACAGGATTGGGCTTGTGCCTGGGCATGTAATTTCCTTTCCCTACTGTTAGTTACGCTTTTTAAATCCATCGGCACTTAAAATGTTTAAAAAGGAAGTCTTGTGGAAATACTGTAGATCCCACAGGATGATCCCAGTCTAGGTTTGTGCCTCAACCCCTCGTTTTCCATTTGATAACCCACTTACAGAAAGTTTCCTCTCACATTTGGTTTAAAGGAATCCATCTCCCAACACTTTCCTGCCACTTCAGACTATCAGTCTGGGAGAATTTTGGCAAAGTCAACAGAGTTCCATCTTGTACATGTCAGGCCCAAGAAGTCATTCTGTTTGGCCATGGGACACACACTTGAAGGGCTTCAGGCTGAGAGAGAGGCAAGGGGCTATCCTGCACCCACCTAGGCCACATTCTATCCCAGCTCTAGGCAAGGAATGAAGCCTCATGGGAAAACTCCCAGGTGGATCTGAGAAGCCACAGAAGGCCTTTTTGTAGGTATGTGCCCTCCCACCCCAGACTCTGAAGAAGGGCATCTGATTTCTTAGCACGATGTCTCTCTGTGCCCTCTGGCAGTTGGGAAACCCTTGGCTTTTTGCTGCAAATCTCAGGGCTCCGTAATTAGGATTTAAGAAAAAGATGGGGGGCGGAGGGCGGGGGAGGGCGAGGAAAGTCTGTTATTTTTCTGGGTATAGAAGCAACAAGAAAACACTTGCCTGTTTTGCTACTTAGACACTTCAACTCTTACCAAAAGGTCATCAGCCTGCCTTGATGGCCACAAGTGGAATAAACCCATCCCATCCCAAATTTATAGTTGCTGGCAGCAACTTTCATTAAAGAATCAAAGTAAGCAATCATTTGTGGGAAGTAAAAGTTTCCATGGATTGTTATAAACAGTTCCTTTCAGGATAATGTTTCCTATGGATTCAGGTGCCATCCTAGGTGCACCCATCGGCAGCCAGGTGCATTTGAATGTTAATCTTCAAAATGGTTCACAGCTAATGACCAACTTTTTTTTTTTTTTAAGTGGAGAGGGGCTTCAGAGTTACCAAAGCAATTAATGCTTAAACAAAGGATTTCAAAGAGGATATCCAGTTACAGGTTATTGCTGGAATGCAGACTGAGTCACAGGCCAGGTCTGGCCTTCCAGAGAGGCTGGACTCCCTTGTTAAACTGTTTATGGGCTCCTCCTCTAGGCTTTGGGGCACATACCTACAAAAAGGCCTTCTGTGGCTTCTCAGATCCACCTAGGAGTTTTTCCATGATGCTTCATTCCTTGCCTAGAGCTGCGTTTAAAAAACTTCGATGAGCAAGAAGTTGGCACATTCAACCCAGCCCTGAAGCTAGCTGTGCCGATCTTGGTTAACTCTACCAGGTGGTTGCATGTGGTCTTGCTTTTCAAGGTGAGAAGTTACTCAGGGTTAATTATGACTTTCATGGGTCCTAGACACTTTTGCCTTTGGGACCCCTTCCTCCGTTAAAAAACAACAACCAAACTTTAAAAATTGTATTTATTTTGTAACTGCATTGGAATAAGGTAATCCAGGTTGGAGTGTGTCCATTTTTCCTTCTGATTTTAAAAATAAATTAAAATAGTTTTTTGGGGCATGTAAAAGTATGATGGTATTAGGCACTAAAGTCACCAGGCAAGAAAAAAAAGCTTGAAAGCAGAGATCTTTGAGCAAGGGGTGTCCTGGGCAGAAGTGGCTTGCCCCAGAATTCTAGAATCCAATTTAAACTTTATCCAAAAAATAATCTGGGAGGAAAGACAGGTTGGGAGTGTGGGGGAAGAAGACCAAAGGGAAAGCCAGATTTCAAGTTCTTCCAGACCTGACACTGGGATCTCCAGCCACAAGAGCTCAGTTGGGCTATATAATCATGCATGTTTAGGCCTGAGCCCCACCCCAGCCCACCCCTTGATGTCAGCCCTACCTTACCCCACCCACACTCCAGGACACAATGGACAAGATCTCAATGATTTTCCTTTCCAGAAGCAGAGTAATCACAAAGGGGGAGCATAGCTAGCATGTACGAATATTTTATATTCTTACATCTTTCAAAAGATTTTACACATGTTTTCTTCATATTATTTTTCTAGTTATGTCTGCAAAAAAGCACACTAGGGCTAGTTTGTTATAAAGAGAGTTTCAAATTGTTAAAAGTGTAACGTTCCATACAAGTACGACCATTAGCATGATTATTATCCTGATTTCAATCCATCAAACATCATTCTCACACCCAAACTCTAAATAATAAATGTCTTACATTCATAGAGCTCCATATAGAAGATTGAACATTATGGGATACATCAAAATGAGTTAGCTGAAAGCACTAAGTGCTTTGACAGATAGATATCCTTCAGTTATTTGTTACTTTGCCAAAGAATGGAAGTATTATAGTCAGAGGTCCGGGCAGCACATCATCTATGTATTAATGCCCAGCAGGGGGCAGGCAGCCTGTTCATTTAGATTCTGAAAAATAAGATCTCAGTACAAGGAATAGAATCAAAATTGAAACTATTAAATTACTTGCTATTATAAACGATACAAGAATAACAAGGGATGACTCATAAAAAATGTGGACATGAAAGAATTATGCTTTGAATTCCAGGAATCGAGTTTTAGGTTCTCAGCTTGAATAGTAGGGACCTGTGATTAGAAGAAGTGATAATAAGCCTGACTGGCATGGCTCCATGGTTGAGCACTGACCTGTGAACCAGGAGGTCACAGTTCGATATCCAGTCAGGACACATGCCTGGGTTGCAGGCTCAATCCCTAGTAGGGGGTGTGCAGGAGGCAGCCGATCAGTTATTCTCTCTCATCATTGATGTTTCAATCTCTCTCTTCTCCTTCCTCTTTGAAGTCAATAAAAATATACTTTTTAAAAAAAGTGATAGTAAGAGGCATTGTTGTTTATGGTTTTGGCTTTTCCACAGGTGGCTATGGTATGGATGTGACCAAGAAAAGCAAGCGAGATGGCACCGAAGTCACTGAAAGAAGTAAGAGCATGATAATTACCAAAGTGATTAAAATCTGGAAAGAGCAAATAATTCATCCCTAGTTCCACCATTAACTACTGTATCATTTCTTTCTATTTTTTCTTTTTTGTTTTGTTTTTGTATTTAGGGTGTGTGTTTTTTTTCTTTTTGGCTTTTTAAAGCAACTATCATTTTAAAGGTATTTCTAAAAAAAAAACAAAAAATGATTCCTTCCCATGAGATTCCTTTTGTTTATTTTTATTTTAACATACTTGTAATCAAAATGTGTTCTGCTTTTTCTTCAAAGAGGAAAACTGCCATTTTGATGAATAATTTTTATAATCAGCATTTTTAATGGTTTCATAATATTCTGTTGAATGAATTTGCTATCGTGTGTTTAACCATTTCCTTATTTAGGGATATAGTCCTGGAGTGTGGATGGGATAAGGCAGGGCTACACCTCCCCAGGAATGGTCCTGCAGATTTTAGAATGAATTATGATGTCCTTGAGACACCCTCAAATTTATTTTTAAAAAGGCAAGATAATTATCCACTTCATAGTGAACTCAGCCAGGATGATGCATGGGCCCCAGCTGGACTGGGTGACCATTTGGAAGGGCAGTGCAGTGAAAAGAGTGTGACTTGAGACACTTGAGAGTGACTTGAGGTGCTGGTTCTCCTTCAAAGGCAAATCCAAGCCTGGACTGGATGTAATAGTTAAACGAGTGATATTGATGCCATGACAACTCATTTTTCAAATCAATGGATAGCTACCTCCTTTTGGTTCCAAAGGGATATAAACATATTTTCCAGGTACACTAAACTTCATTGTTATTGTACATATTTTCATGTATAGTGAGAAAGATCATATACCTTATCGCACAATATACAAAAATCTCTGTGGAACCGAATTTAATGCGCTGAGCCTATGACAGATGAGGACTTGCCGAACTACAGGGATTTCAGTGCCTTACATAAGATCTGATCTTTTCCTTGTCTTTTCCTAGTTATCACCGAAACAGTAACTACGAGACTCACATCCTTACCACCAAGTAAGTGACTATCTCGAGAGCTTCTTCTCAGTGAGTCATGTGTGAAGGACTCTGCGCCTAACCTTTCCCAGCGGCACTCACGCTCCAGTAGAGCAAATCCAAAATACCCGAAATCTCTTTTTTCTTTACAGTTATATTGACATCAATTCCTATACCATAAAATTCACAGTTTGGGTGTATAATTCAATGGCTGTTAGTATATTTAGAGTTGTGCAGCCGTTGCAACAATCAAATTTTAAAACATTTTCATCCTGCCAACAAGAAACCTCATGGCAATTTGTAGCCACTCCCCATTCTCGCTCCAGTTTCTGAAAACCACAAATCTACTTTCAGTCTCTATAGAATCGCCTGATCTGGAAACTGAAATATTGAAGATATTATCCCCCCTGAGCATGGGGTGGGAGCAGGGAACCACCAGTGAGGTTTCTGTTTGAGTCTCCATTTTCCTCGGGAGGTCTTTATGTGTAGTGGATGCTGTAATGGAGGTCTGAGCCCTAAAGTTACGCCTGCCCCTCCCAGGAAGCCTGGCACCTAGAGGCAGAGGAGTGTGGAAATCCCACCCATCAACATGGGAGGTTGGAGTATGATGGGCTGCTGGATGGGAAACTGGCAACACAGAGCTGTTCCCAGTCCCTCCAACAATTCTAGGGGCTGCATGCCTGGGGCACTGACCAGGCATTTGAAAAAAGCAAGCCCAGCCCAGACCCTGGCCTCAAGGAGCTTTTTCATCATTTGCTACCTTGTCTAATATTTAAATTTCCCTAATAAATGACTTGTAATGCTCCACCCAGAAGACATTCTTTTTAAATCGGGTGGAATGTTTCCTTTTAACATTTGTATCAGAAACAAATGAAATGAGAGCCTGGCAGCTTGCACTGTAGATGGGAAAGGGAGCCCAAACCAAGAGGGTCATGGTTGGGAAGCTAGGGAAGGCTTCCAAGGGGCAAGGGATAAAGGACCCTCTGGGCTGACTCCACCCAGAAATGATCGCCTGCTCCTTGTCTCTGCAGAAGGGGGGACCACCAATGGCTATGCTAAAACGGGCTCCCTCAGTGGAGGGAGCCGGCTGGAGAAACAGAGCCTGACCCATGGCAGCAGCGGCTACATAAACTCAAGTAAGTGTCTGCTGTGGGGGGTGAGGGTGGGGGAAGAGCAGACTGGGATTGAGGGCTGCAAGGAGAGGGGCCAAACTGTCATCCATCCAAATGGTCCAAAGAGCATGTAAATGACACCGAACCCAGAAAAAGTGAGACTTTCACATCATCTGCCTTTGATGCCGACCTAAAATGGGGTCAACTTTCATTATTTCCCTAATATAAATAACAATAATTAATTAAGGAGGCTTCATGGGGAGGTGGCTCCTTCCCCCCTGAATCACTCTTTAAGCCATCTCCTTTAGAGAAGAGTGTGCACATCTGAGGGCTTACAATTTGAATTAACAACAACCACTAAAGAAACTGACAGACTGGGTCACTGTGCGCAGGGAATCTGATCCCACACCCTGCGAGTTTCCACTGAGCAAGCACCCAACATCGGCCCATTGTTCCCCATGAACCACTCTTTCATGGTAGCTTTCAAACTAAGCAAAACAAAACAGGGCATAGGGGGAAAGCAAGCACACACGTAGCCCACCAATTCATCTTATTTTATTTTTTAAAAAATACACTTTATTGATTTTTCACAGAGAGGAAGGAAGAGGGATAGAGTTAGAAACATTGATCAGCTGCCTCCTGCACACCCCTCACTGGGAATGTGCCCGCAACCAAGGTACATGCCCTCGACCGACCAGAATCGAACCTGGGACCCTTCAGTCCACAGGCCGACGCTCTATCCACTGAGCCAAACCGGTTAGGGCACCAATTCATTTTAAAAATCTTGGAGTGACACTAAAGAAGAAGACCCAAGCCTGGCCAGTATAGTTCAGTGGTTGGGCATCAACCTATGAACCAGGAGGTTGCAGTTCGATTCCCAGTCAGGGCACATGCCTGGGGTGCTCAATCCCCAGCAGGGGGCGTGCAGGAGGCAGCTGATCAATGATTCTCTCTCATCATTGATGTTTCTATCTCCCTCTCCCTTCTTCTGTGAAATCAATAAAAAATATATTATTTTTTTTAAAAAGACCCAAGGCAGGCTGACCAAGAGAAGCGCCTGCCCTCATCTGTTGAGGAACCTCCCAGATGGGATTATGTTCTACTAGTCTCTCCAGCAGTGAGCTCAGATTAGTGGCAGGTCTTCAAGAACAACCCTGCCAAAGCCCCTCCATTTCCATACACTGCAGCTATGTGCATCGAGGACCCCCAGCTTGGGGAGGAAGGGCAGGAACAATGACGCTACCCCATTTCTGAGTGCTGATGTCCTCTGGCCCCTCCGTGGGGCCCTCTTTCATTCGGAGCAGCCTGGTGTACGTGGTTAAGGTAACTGGCTGCCAATCTGCTGAAGTGCTATGAGGACTGACACTCTTTCTGGTTTGCAGGTGGAAGCACCCGAGGCCATGCCTCCACCTCCAGTTACAGGAGAGCTCATTCGCCTGCCTCCACTCTGCCCAACTCACCAGGCTCAACCTTTGAAAGGAAAACTCACATCACCCGCCATGGAACATACGAAGGTATGAGAGAGAGAACCACTCTCTACCCAGTAACTTCACTCATCCTTTGACGAATTGGCACCTGTATTCACCTGGGCCTGCCCCCTCACCTTTCTCTCCACCCTTCCTTCATGTCTTTTAAGGACTGACATTACCCCTCCGTTCATTCATTCCTTTAGTCACTTTCTCATGTAGTATTTTATCACATATCTACCATGTGTTTGACACCAGGCAGAATGCTTTGAGGGAAGCTTAAATGAATCAGACGCTTAAATGGATCTTGTCTTCAAGGAATCTATAGTCTAATAGACAAGTTAAGATGACAGATAAAAACCATAATACAAAGTACAAGGCAATTATCATTTCAAGCTGAGTCTCCAGGAAAGTGCCTCTAGGGAAGGTGCCTGTGAGCTGGGCCTTCATGATGTGGAAGATTTTGATACCCAGAGGTGGAGGGATGGGTACTCCAGGCCGCGGGAGCAGCAGCACAGCAAAGACAGGCAGTAGAGTCAGAACTGTGGTGCTTAGGTAAGAGGGCGGGCTTGAGGGACTCAGCATCAGTGCCAGGCTGAGATGTTTGGACTTTATTCTGTATATAGTGAGAAGCCACAGAGATTTTTTGAGCAAAAGAGTCGATCATATTTGAGGTCCAGGACTAGCACTCTGAAAGCCACGTGCAGGAAAAATAGGGAGGAAAGGGGCTGAACATGGTGACATGTTAGACTGTGCTCAATAGTCCAGGGAAGGGAAAACTTGGCTGAGACCAGGGTGGTGGCAGTGGGAGAGAAGAGGAGGAGCTGGAGGGGAGAGGTATTGCAGAAGGGGAATTGGCCGGTTTGACAGTTGATTAAATGTTGGGAAAAGGGGAGTGTCAAAAGTTCAGAAATTACAGAAGTAAAACCAACGAATCACTAAAATACTAGTTAGTAACAGTGTATTGTGTGCACACCAAAAAGACAGTTTGCAGGCTGAGAGCACTCAAACCAAACATGGAATGAGGCTCCAGGTTGTATTGTTACAAAGCAGCTTATGTAGTTTTTCATGGTGACTGATTATACTGTTAGAATTTCCTTAAGTGATAGGGAATTGGTCAGTGGTTACCTCATATTAACCTTGGGAAACAGTTTCAGTTTTGCTTATGATTTTCAGAGGCATAAGCAAGAGGCGACTTAGTTCATCTTTTAAAATTAGCTAAATTATGCTTTGCTTGAATGATTCATCTAGTTTTGTCTGTTCGGGGGATTTTTAAGGCTGGTCTCCCTTTGTTTTTTATTTTAACGGAAGAAAAAGGAGTTAGTGATTCTGCTGAAATTAGAAACACGGGTGGTTGGGTTCATGTTGGTGCCAACAATTACAGCAGGGAGTTCACGCAGATGAGTTCAGTTATTGGGTCCTTAAATAGAACTACTGGCAGGGCTTTCAGGTGGGGTTACCAAGCAGGTAGAGGGACTCATAGGACTTCAGCTCATGGAAGAAGTCAGGGCCAAACACCCCATTTGGAGTCATTCACCAAGAGATGTTAGTAGAAGGTGGAAAACTGAAGGAGTTGGCTGAGGAAGAGAGTATAAAAAGCAGAAGAGAGCAAAAAAAGGTAAAGTTTGGGGAAGAAAGAGAAAAAGAGCTGGGGATACAGAGGAAGAAGATACTTTGAGGGGAGCAGGAGACTAGGTACAGGTGGCGTCATTGAAGTCAGTACAAGAAAGTGCTCAGGGTCAAGAAGGAGAAGGCAGGAGGAGGTTACTGGAGGTCTGGTGATCTGCAGAAGCAGGTTTAGTGGAAAACAGACAAGCCAGGCAGCAAATGGGTCTAATAGTGACTGGAGAAGCAGGATTAGGGATGGGTACCCCCAGTAACTGACTTAAGACTCAGAACTGCCAGGAAGTCTTGGGGAGCCACAAATCCAGGCTAAGAGCATGGTGTCACCACAGTGCTTTCTGGTGTTGGGCCTACACAGGGGCTAGTACCTTCATTTTTACAGGGTCCACACTCAGGATGACCTTCACAAGGTCAGAGACACCCTAGATAACAGCACATCTACAGGGCCAGGCCACCTTCACCAGCACTGGCATGGGGCAAACAGTTGAGGAAGTAAAAACAAAAAAGGCTCCTACCTTCCTTTGTTCAATCCTTGCCCCACTGAAGTAGCCCAGGAACCAGATTGAAGGGCCACAACCATGTCCGATAGGCAAAGCGGGTGTAGGTCAGGAGCTCGCTGAAGAGCACCTGTTGTCCTCCTGAACACGCAGGCCGCAAGGTTCATAAAGGGGTACCCGGCAGCACCCTCTCGGAAGCTGTTTGGGTTCAAGTGATCATTGGTACAGGCAGACCTCAGAGATATTTCGAGTTTGGTGCCAGGCCAGGCCACCTCAATGAAACAAGTATTGCAATGAAGCAAGTCGTAGTCTTTTTGCTGGTGGAGGGTCTTGCCTTCAATTTGTAGACAACGCCAACACCTGTGAAGAGCAATAAAGCGAGGTGTGCCTGTACTGAGTGTTTTGTCCTCTCTCCAGGGAGCTCCAGTGGCAACTCTTCTCCGGAATACCCTCGGAAGGAATTTGGTATGTCCCCTCCTTATTTCCTGAAGAAATGGTCAAATGAGGCACTGGAAAAGGGCCGGGGGCTCAGGGGGAGGCGGGTAGGGGAAGGAACATCGTGAGTTAAATGGATTCTCCTAAAAGAGTTTAACCTCTGCTGACCTGTTTTTCTCTTGCTTTTCATCCTGAAACATTTATGGGGATCGTTGCAGCCTTTGCTCATGAGGCTACCGAAATAGCAAGTTATTCATGCAAAGCTCAGGCGTGGACAGATAAGCCCTAAGGCCAAGCAACAATTGTAGGATTTATTTCCTTCCATAGGGACCTCCCAGCAAAGAGGTGTGGGGGTCAGAACACACACGTGCCAAACATCCCAGCACTTCCACCACAGCAGGCTTCTAAGAGGCACATGGTGGGACACGTGAAACCCAAGTATCTTCTGGCCTTAAGTCTTTCATCCATGTTCTTGGATTCTCACTGTGCATATGAATTGATATGATCATTGATTATACAGTGGTTATAATTTTATTTGTTTGCTTTCAACAAAAAACTAAAGAAAAGATCTGGCAGCCTTTTGATAACATTTGATCAGTGTGTAGGGAGCTAGTCCAAATGGATCATGCTCCTAAATGGATTACCTCAGCTAATTTAACACTCAAGTGTGAGCTAACTTAACATTCATTTAGCTACCTTAACACCTTAAATGCACTGGGGGCCTTGCAAAACTTTCTCTGCCTTTTGGCTACATGGTCATCATTTAGTAAACATCCACTATCCATAAGGACACCTATCTGGAAAACACATACTGTGAAAACCAGCTCCTCCCTCAACCCAAATAGTTCTACCCCCACATCAAAAATATTTAGCACACCACCTCTTATCTATGCTTAAGATAACTTTTTTGTTTGTTTCTCAGCATCTTCTACAACCAGAGGACGTAGCCAAACACGAGGTGAGCTCTATCTCTGGGTTCAATTCAGTTCAATCAAGAAGTATTTTCTGAGCATTTAGCAGGGGTCCTCAAACTTTTTAAACAGGGGGCCAGTTCACTGTCCCTCAGACCGTTGGAGGGCCGGACTATAGTTAAAAAAAAAACTATGAACAAATTCCTATGCACACTGCACATATCTTATTTTAAAGTAAAAAAACAAAACGGGAACAAATACAATATTTGTATTTGCATGTGGCCCGCGGGCCGTAGTTTGAGGACCCCTGATTAACGTGTCCAGCCTTGAGCCGAGAAATGGGAGGACTGCAGAAGAATAAATGAGGTCTGGTTCTACCCTCAAGGGACCTACAGCATCCTGGGAATCTTTTGCTGGCTCCACCAGGATGGGAAGGGTAGGTCTGACTGTAATCTAATAAGCACGTGGAGACAGGAATAAAAACGCATGGTAACCACCTGGGCAGTAGTTGATTCTGCTGTGGATTGTCTGAAGATGCTGGCGCTACATCTTGTTTCACTTCTAATCTCCTGGTTGACTTTAACAAGAGGTGCTGTGAATGCCTTTATGCATCAAAACTAAGCAAAAGCCCTTCTTTTTCCAATTATCCCTGGGGACAAAGGGCTCTGTGACAGTTTTGCACTCTCCACATCTGCCCATGGATAAGGCTATAGTTGGAAAACATGGTCCCGGGCAAGCTGCCCTTATTGAACCTGGTGAGGAGCAGGTGTCAGGGCCACGCAGAAGGCAGAATTCTTCGTAGGCTTTGGGAGTTCTCGATGGCCAGCCTAGACTTGAAAAGTTAGGAACATACCAACCAACCACAGCTTTAGGCTGATAGTGGAAAGATGGCAGTCTTCCACCTGAAACTAATAATGTTAAACTACCCACTTTCTGCCCTCTGCATTTCTGAAGAGGCCAAAATGGCTAAGTAAACATTACAGGTTTTAGAATCCTCTCGCTACTGCCTGAGAGACCCTGGAGGCGGGAGAGCAGCGTGGTTCTGGCAACTGGGAAACGGGTGACTGGAAAGGGGCTGGTCATTGATGACTGTGACGGAGCCGCCCTCTTCAGCCTGGGGTTTCATCAGAACGTCTCCGGGCGGCTGGAGGTGTGCAGTGGGCAGGCTGGGGTGTAGGGAGAGGACATTTCTTTTTGAGCAGCACTCGTCCTGGATATACCTTGGTGTCCTGTTCCCAGGACACAGATCTCAAAACAGCCCAAAGATTTACCCACTGCTCAGAGCTCAGTGTCAGGCACTGTGACCCAAGTTCCTTCACTCACAGCCGTCTCCTTCACTTTCCTCCTGCAGAGAGTGAAATCCGAGTGCGACTGCAGAGTGCATCCCCATCTACCCGATGTAAGTGGTCACTGTCTTGCTGAAAAGAAAGGGCCCAGGAATCCAGGGGTGTGTGTGTCTGTGTGTGTGTGTGCAGTCACTCAATCATTAAATGTCTCTGAGGGCCTTCTGTGAGAGAGATCCTGTGCTAGGTGCAGGGGGAAAGGAGCTAAGTAAGTCACAGTCCCTGCTGTTCCATTGTTCACAGACTAATAGGGAGACAGTCAACAACCAGCTATGACAGCTCAGGGAGTGGAGGGAGCAGGGGTCCTGGGAAGCCTTCCTGGGCTAGTGTCACTTGAAGAGAGACTGAAGGGTGGCTCAATTAAGCTCCATGGGATGAGCTGGCAGACATTTGAGGACCATATGATGAGACTTTGGAGAAAGCTTCAGTGTGGCTGAAGGAAAAGCAGCAATCTCAAATGTTAGGGATTCCCTATCTCTGTCTGCTGTGTTAGACTTCTTTTGTTCTTTTTAGAGGTTATTTGACATTTTGAAATGACCCCAACTATTAGGACAGGAGCTGAGTGGGTGGCTCAGGAATCAGAGATGGGCACTTGCCCAAAGAGCTCAGTGCCTGGGGTCCAGGAATCTGACTCTAGGCCTGATGCTATCTCATATGAGCCCTTCTAGGCTTAGGGGTGCTGAGTCCATAGGATGGGGATATCAGGAGAAGGGGTCCTGGGTGGTCCTCCAGCAAGTGTTGTCTGCAAATCTGTATGAACAAATTCCTATGCACACTGCACATATCTTATTTTAAAGTAAAAAAACAAAACGGGAACAAATACAATATTTGTATTTGCATGTGGCCCGCGGGCCGTAGTTTGAGGACCCCTGATTAACGTGTCCAGCCTTGAGCCAGGAAATGGGAGGAGTGCAGAAGAATAAATGAGGTCTGGTTCTACCCTCAAGGGGCCTACAGCATCCTGGGAATCTTTTGCTGGCTCCACCAGGATGGGAAGGGTAGATCTGACTGTAATCTAACAAGCACGTGGAGACAGGAATAAAAACGTATGGTAACCACCTGGGCAGTATTTGGTTCTGCTGTGGATTGTCTGAAGATGCTGGCGCTACATCTTGTTTCACTTCTAATCTCCTGGTTGACTTTAACAAGAGGTGCTGTGAATGCCTTTATGCATCAAAACTAAGCAAAAGCCCTTCTTTTTCCAATTATCCCTGGGGACAAAGGGCTCTGTGACAGTTTTGCACTCTCCACATCTGCCCATGGATAAGGCTATAGTTGGAAAACATGGTCCCGGGCAAGCTGCCCTTATTGAACCTGGTGAGGAGCAGGTGTCAGGGCCACGCAGAAGGCAGAATTCTTCGTAGGCTTTGGGAGTTCTCGATGGCCAGCCTAGACTTGAAAAGTTAGGAACATACCAACCAACCACAGCTTTAGGCTGATAGTGGAAAGATGGCAGTCTTCCACCTGAAACTAATAATGTTAAACTACCCACTTTCTGCCCTCTGCATTTCTGAAGAGGCCAAAATGGCTAAGTAAACATTACAGGTTTTAGAATCCTCTCGCTACTGCCTGAGAGACCCTGGAGGCGGGAGAGCAGCGTGGTTCTGGCAACTGGGAAACGGGTGACTGGAAAGGGGTGGGTCATTGATGACTGTGATGGAGCCGCCCTCTTCAGCCTGGGGTTTCATCAGAACATCTCCGGGCGGCTAGAGGTGTGCAGTGGGCAGGCTGGGGTGAAGGGAGAGGACATTTTTTGAGCAGCACTCATCCTGAGTATACCTGGGTATCCTGTTCCCAGGACATAGATCTCAAAACAGCCCAAAGATTTACCCACTGCTCAGAGCTCAGTGTCAGACTCTGTGACCCAAGTTCCTTCACTCACAGCCGTCTCCTTCCCTTTCCTCCTGCAGAGAGTGAAATCCGAGTGCGACTGCAGAGTGCATCCCCATCTACCCGATGTAAGTGGTCACTGTCTTGCTGAAAAGAAAGGGCCCAGGAATCCAGGGGTGTGTGTGTCTGTGTGTGTGTGTGCAGTCACTCAATCATTAAATGTCTCTGAGGGCCTTCTGTGAGAGAGATCCTGTGCTAGGTGCAGGGGGAAAGGAGCTAAGTAAGTCACAGTCCCTGCTGTTCCATTGTTCACAGACTAATAGGGAGACAGTCAACAACCAGCTATGACAGCTCAGGGAATGGAGGGAGCAGGGGTCCTGGGAAGCCTTCCTGGGTTAGTGTCACTTGAAGAGAGACTGAAGGGTGGGTCAATTAGGCTCCATGGGATGAGCTGGCAGACATTTGAGGACCATATGATGAGACTTTGGAGAAAGCTTCAGTGTGGCTGAAGGAAAAGCAGCAATCTCAAATGTTAGGGATTCCCTATCTCTGTCTGCTGTGTTAGACTTCTTTCGTTCTTGTTAGAGGTTATTTGACATTTTGAAATGAGCCCAACTATTAGGACAGGAGCTGAGTGGGTGGCTCAGGAATCAGAGATGGGCACTTGCCCAAAGAGCTCAGTGCCTGGGGTCCAGGAATCTGACTCTAGGCCTGATGCTATCTCATATGAGCCCTTCTAGGCTTAGGGGTGCTGAGTCCATAGGATGGGGATATCGGGGGAGGGGGTCCTGGGTGGTCCTCCAGGAGGTGTTGTCTGCAAATCTGTCTCCTTTTATGCATTGCCCTTGCACCATGCCTCCCCCTCCTCCCTCCTCTGCTGTTTGCCATGTGGGAAGCACAGGGAGCCTGCTCCACTAGATCGCCTTGCTGCAAATAATACCAGCCAGACGGGCTTGAAATTAACTCACACAAAAACAGCATAATGTTTAGGAGTTATGGGCCACAAATCCCTCTGACACTGCAGAGCATACAAGGTCAGGGACCCGACACCCGAGGCGTCCTGCGCAGGGGTTGAAATCACTACTGAACCATTTGTTTCAAGGGGCCTGGTTCTCTAACTGCCCTGGGTGTAAATTTCCCTTGACCCAGGATGACATTGTCTTTCAGCCACAGAGTCATCCCTGTGGTGTCTGATGAGGTATAATTAGGAAATATCTACCGACGATTTTGACCTCCTTGTAGAGGCACTATATTTATGAGGCCATTAATATTACAAAGTGCCAGGTTATTAAGTGCTATAAATTGACAAAATGCAAAAATTATCAGGCTAACCAAAAATGTCCCAGCATGCAAAGTAGATGCCATCCTCCCTCGTGTTCAGAATGCCATAAATGTAACTCTCACTGCAGCCGGACTTGGGAAATCATCCTGGGCCTAATGGAAAATGTGGGCATTCTTCTACAGGGACGGAATTGGATGAAGTTAAACGTCTGGTCAAGGGAAGCCGATCAGCAAGCGCGAGCCCCACCCGGAATTCCTCCAACACACTCCCCATCCCTAAGAAAGGCACTGTGGAGACCAAAACCGTGAGCTCCCAGTCAGGTGAGCCCTACAGCCCGGGGCTGCGTGGAGGGAAGGGAACAAGGTGGTGTATTAGTCCTGGTCCAGGAATTCAGTCATACCCTGGCAGGCCCTCAGACTACGGCAAAGCACTGCCCTTTATGCAGCATGAAAATGTGGGCTGGTCAGCCATCCCAGGAGCCTGCTGAGTCAGGCTCTACATCCTAGAGATTTCCTCCAGGAGGTTCTTGACATCTCCTGGGAATGTGTTGGCCAGGTTCCCCAAATGAAGAATACTGGGAAGTTGTCATGTTTTCTTTCATTGGTTCATTCATTTATTCATTCAGTGAATGTTTATTATTTGCCTCCTCCATGCCAAGCACCAGGCACTGAGGAAAGGCAATGAACAAGACAGACACACCCATTGCCCTTGTGGAGGTGAGGGCCTCTGGGGGCAGTCAGATAACCAAGAGATGGTGGTCAGATGGGATGAGGGTTGTTCAACACTCATATATCATGTGCCTACCACGTGTAAGGTGGGTTCTGTGGGAGGCAGAAAGAGGAATGAGGAGATCCTTGGAGGGAGATGAGGAAAGAAGCCAGTTCTGCTAGGGTGTAAATGAAGCTTTCCTGTCATTTGCTACTGGGGTGGGGGGAGAAGCCTTGAGATTGTGATCTTCCTTTTACCTTTTAATACAACCGAAACCTCAGAGCACTTTATGACCTGCGGGGCTAGCTCCCTCTCGTAGAAGAAAATGGCAGAATTGGCTTCAGATTTGAAGAAGTACCAAAACCCCTTCTTGGGGGCAGAGTGCCTTTGGGTCTCCTTGGCAAGGAGAGTTTAACCAGAAAAGGCTGTCATCCGTGTAGAGTGGCCTTGAAGTGTGGGCTCCCTGCCTGTGCTTGCTGTGTGCCTGGAATTCTGTGGGCATTCTCTGTGGGGCCTCACTCGCTGCTCCCTGGTATCTTTGAAGGTGGAGACAGGAACAAAGAGAGAATGAGAACATTGGTGGGGACCGCTCAGAGGAGGTGGGGAGAAGGGCTTAGAAGGAGAAACGGGTGACCTACTTCAAATTTCATCAAGAGCCAGCAAGAATGTCTAACCCAAGGGATAAGGTTGCACCAGCTCCGAGGCTTCAGGCAGAACTGGGATGACCAACAGCCCCAGTTTGCCCTAGACCAAGAGGTTGCTGGGATGTGGGATGAGGGCTAAACCAGGAAAGTCCCAGCAAACAGAGCCAACTGGGTCACCCCAGCACAGAGTTCTGGTTTGTCTCTCACTGGGGAGTCTGTCTGTCTGTCTGTTTCCAGTGTCCGGCACCTATGATGCAACCATCCTGGATGCCAACCTTCCCTCCCACATGTGGTCCTCCACCTTGCCGGCAGGGTCCTCCATGGGGACCTATCACAACAACATGACAACCCACAGCTCGTCCCTCCTCAACACCAATGCCTATTCCTCAGGATCAGGTATGTGATGCTCAGTGCACGTCCCCTCCCACCCCTGAGCCCTCCTCACCTTTACCTGGAGCTGAAAGACCCTGCTGGTGTCCACCGTCCCCAAGGCTTGCTAGAGGGGCTTTCTGTGGCCAAACATCCCAAGGTTTTTCCACTGGAACTTCATTTCTTTCAGTCTCCAAGGTGTTTCTTTGGGTGAGTCCTCTATAAAAAGACCTATATTCCACATGCGTCAGAAAAAAACGCAGTGGGAAAAACATGAAAGCAGGTGCCAGGAACCTGGTTTCACTTCATGTGCATTAACTGTGTGACCCTGAGCTAGTTATTTACCGTCTCTGGTTTCAAGTTCCTTTTCTTTTTTTTTAATTTCTTTTTATTTATTTTTAGAGAGAGAGAAAGGGAGAAACACCATCGAACAGCTGCCTCCTGGATGGCCCCTAATGGGGATCAAGTCCAAAACCAGGCATGTGCCCTGACCAGGGAATCAAACCCGTGACCTCTTGGTTCCTGGATCAACTGCTGAGCCACACCCCGCTGGGCTCAATCGAGTATTTTAAAGGCAGTAGTAAGAACCACATCTCTACGCTATTAGGGAAAACATCTTATATAGAGAAAAATACAAAATATGTAAGAGCGGAGAATTACCGGAGTGATGTCCCTAAGAAGGTGAGAAGGAATGGGATTTAAGACTCAAGTGGGAGGTGTGGCTTTTGCCAGGGATATGGGGAATATATTCACTCTAACAGGAAAGAAGGCAAGGTAGGCAGGAAGACGCAAGATTAGTAACTTACTGAAGTTTACTAATAACTTCTATTTTTTCAGCAAAACAGGAAGTAAATTCATCCACTGAGAGTGGGAAAGAAAGATGTCAAAGGTGGAAACCAGTCGCCGGGAAGACTCAGAGGGAACACACCAGGGAAAGATGGTTTAACTGTCAGGCAATACTAGAGTCCCATTGAGGTTAGGGGCTATGAGTTCAAAGCCTAGAATTCCAACGCCACGGCCAAGGCAGTCCCCTGTGAGATGGAAGCCATCTTGGGCGGAAACATTTTTCATGTTTTGACTTCAAGCTCACATGATAGCCCTAGCAGGTGACGAGGGCACAAGCTCGGGGTGTGGGCTCGATCCCCAGTAGGGGGCATGCAGGAGGCAGCCGATCAATGATTCCCTCTCATCATTGATGTTTCTATCTCTCTTCCTCTCCTTCCTCTAAAATCAATAACGTAGCGGTTCTCAACCTGTGGGTCGAGACCCCTTTGGGGGTCGAACGACCCTTTCACAGGGGTCGCCTAAGACCATCAGAAAGTACATATGTAATTACATATTGTTTTTGTGATTCATCACTATGCTTTAATTATGTTCAATTTGTAACAATGAAAATACATCCTGCATATCAGATATTTACATTACGATTCATAACAGTAGCAAAATTACAGTTATGAAGTAGCAACGAAAATAATTTTATGGTTGGGGGTCACCACAACATGAGGAACTGTATTAAAGGGTCTGAGAACATTGTGGGGACCGCTCAGAGGAGGTGGGGAGAAGGGCTTAGAAGGAGAAACGGGTGACCTACTTCAAATTTCATCAAGAGCCAGCAAGAATGTCTAACCCAAGGGATAAGGTTGCACCAGCTCCGAGGCTTCAGGCAGAACTGGGATGACCAACAGCCCCAGTTTGCCCTAGACCAAGAGGTTGCTGGGATGTGGGATGAGGGCTAAACCAGGAAAGTCCCAGCAAACAGAGCCAACTGGGTCACCCCAGCACAGAGTTCTGGTTTGTCTCTCACTGGGGAGTCTGTCTGTCTGTCTGTTTCCAGTGTCCGGCACCTATGATGCAACCATCCTGGATGCCAACCTTCCCTCCCACATGTGGTCCTCCACCTTGCCGGCAGGGTCCTCCATGGGGACCTATCACAACAACATGACAACCCACAGCTCGTCCCTCCTCAACACCAATGCCTATTCCTCAGGATCAGGTATGTGATGCTCAGTGCACGTCCCCTCCCACCCCTGAGCCCTCCTCACCTTTACCTGGAGCTGAAAGACCCTGCTGGTGTCCACCGTCCCCAAGGCTTGCTAGAGGGGCTTTCTGTGGCCAAACATCCCAAGGTTTTTCCACTGGAACTTCATTTCTTTCAGTCTCCAAGGTGTTTCTTTGGGTGAGTCCTCTATAAAAAGACCTATATTCCACATGCGTCAGAAAAAAACGCAGTGGGAAAAACATGAAAGCAGGTGCCAGGAACCTGGTTTCACTTCATGTGCATTAACTGTGTGACCCTGAGCTAGTTATTTACCGTCTCTGGTTTCAAGTTCCTTTTCTTTTTTTTTAATTTCTTTTTATTTATTTTTAGAGAGAGAGAAAGGGAGAAACACCATCGAACAGCTGCCTCCTGGATGGCCCCTAATGGGGATCAAGTCCAAAACCAGGCATGTGCCCTGACCAGGGAATCAAACCCGTGACCTCTTGGTTCCTGGGTCAATCCTCAACCACTGAGCAGAACTGGCCAGGCCAAGTTCCTTTTCTGTAAAATGGTCACTAACAAGTGGGCTTTGGCCAGAACCAATGTCCACTTGAGGCCTGACCAACCTTCGACCAGCCCTTGGCTATGATCTAAGGCACAAACCAGAGACAAATGTATGGCTCTCTGCGGCAAGGCAAGTGCCTACGATTTTCCTAAAAACAAATTTAACAAAATATAAAAAATGCAACCTGTTAATTCTGGAGCTTTTGGGGCACCCCCTGTTCTGGGCGGGACATCCCTCTCACAGCCCCCCCTCTCCCCTGCAGTCTTTGGAGTTCCAAACAACATGGCCTCCTGCTCCCCTACTCTGCACCCCGGAATCAGCACTTGCTCCTCAGGTCAGTGCTCGCCAGTGTCCATCGCCCTTTCCAGGTGGTTTGCTTTAATATATACATGCTCCTTCCTGGTGAGGAAAATCTATGGTTTCTAGAGAAGAGGTCCTTCCTGCCCAGGAGCATGAGGACATTCCTGCATATACACCAACACAGGCAGTGGCCCAGGGCTGCCCGAGGTCAGAGACAGCCCAATCCCCAAGGGAGAGGTCTAAGGGCGGAGGGCCGGAGACCTCACTTACACATTTTCTCTGAGAGGTGGAGAAATGGGAGGAAGGAAGCTAGGTGAGGCCTGGCTTAGGACATTTCAGGTAAAACAAACAAAAAAAGAAAACCACAACATTGTAAAGTTAGAAAGCTCTTTCTTCAGGTCTTTTTATAAATACTGTAGGTCATTGGGAGCTCAAATGTATTTACTCTATTTCCACATACATTGCAACAGCCTGAATGTAAGTCACCAGCCACCTCTTTTTTTAAAGGAATATGCCTTTTCCTGTGGCATATGACTAATTAACATGATGATGTTGGCCTCCTTATTTACTTGACCGGCATATCTCTGTTTCAACACCTCCAATTGACTAGCATCCCACCAAACCCAGAAGACACCTGGTTCAGGCTTCATTTCTTCTGCCTTTGCTATTCTGTGTAGCCAAGTCCTGACTGAAGATATTAAATCCACAATCTTGTACCCCAAACACTACACAGGATGGAATAAGAGAAAGCGTTAACTGGGGAGGAGTGAGCTTCGGCTTTGAAGTCAGACTAGGGGTGAGGGGAGCTTGATGTGTTTGAGTCAGAAGGAAGAGTTCAAGGGAAAACGAGGTCTCTGCCAAGTCTATGCCTTTGGCCCCCTTGTGTCTGTATCAAAGGCAGGAAGCTTCACCCTCCACAACTGCCTAGGGGCTA
Organism: Myotis brandtii; assembly: GCF_000412655.1. NCBI lineage: Eukaryota > Metazoa > Chordata > Mammalia > Chiroptera > Vespertilionidae > Myotis > Myotis brandtii. The sequence goes on from NW_005370043.1 coordinate 2,136,937, forward strand.
TGCCCACAGTTCCCACACTGTGCACCAAGGCACCCTAGGGTGCTGTTGGGAACAGGGAACTCTGGGGTGTTTTTACATTCCAAGGATATTTTTGAATACAGTGAAATGTCAGACCCTGTGTGAACTACCACTGTAAGCTGTGTAGACCTAAGTATTCAATAAATGGAACTATTTGTAACTTTTAGTCCAAGATGGGGAGGTGGGCATAAAAAAAAATGCTGTCACTTAGAATGTGAGAACTGAGAAAGTTTGGGAATCTCTGTCATATGCAAAGGCATTTATTTATCATGAAAGGTGTTGGGGTGCCGGGGGTGGAGCTGCCTTAAGCTGAGGACCCTCCTCTTTGCACCTGCATTCACCTGTCTTCAATTCCTTTCAGTGTTTGGCATGCAGAACAATCTGGCCCCCAGCTCATCCGCCCTGTCCCATGGCATGGCCACCACTTCCACAGGTCAGTAGCTGAGGCTTGGAGCTTAGGGGCTGGGAAGTAATGCTTCTTTGCAGCTATAACTCACAATATTCCTTTCAACCACTGAATCAGAGGGACCAAGATGTCCCTAAAAATCAATCAACCTTTCCCACCAAAGAAACAGCCCCCACTCCCAACCTAGAGATGCCAACCTCGATCATTTGCTGGATCAGACATGTGAAAACCTGGGGGAATATTACTGTGGGGTGTCACCTGTGTAGCCCTGTGATTCACTGCTATCCCTGACTGCCCACTGCCATTGAAAATCAATCATCTGGCTGATTTTATGGTTTGCTCCTTGTGCACACCTGGGGGAGGGTGGACAGAAGAGGCATGAGCCTCCGCCCTGGCCCTCAATTTGCTTACTGTTTAGTTGGAGTAAAAAGTGTAATAAACATGAAACTATTGGGGGATTCTATAAGATAACATGAATCAATTGTGCAGAGCAGGTGTTAGGGTTGTAGGAGTTCAGAAGGGAAGGTAATGTGGGAGGATTTAGGAGGACTTCATGGAGGAGGTGACCTTTAGAACTGTTCTAGAAGGATGAAAATTATACCAAAGAAAGTTCCATCTAAGCTCTCATTGCTGCCCCCATGGCTGGAGAGTTGATTGCAGTATTCTTTATTCTTCATGTTCATTCATTCATAATTATTATTCATTATTATTATCTTCCTCTCACATGGGGAGGCTGCTTGTCTGCCAGGGCTGGTCAGGCTGCTGCTAAGTTGCGTGGAGCTGTCCTCCCACTCTGGTCCCATTCACTCAGTGGTTCCTCTCTTGCAGCGTACGGGATGAAGAAAAACGTACCCCAGAGCCCTGCTGTTGTGAGCACTGGCGTGTCCACCTCTGCCGGTGAGTGCTGTCCCCAGCTGCCAGGGGCAGGCTGCAGAACCGGAAGAATTGCTCCTTCGTGACACTTAGCATATGGGAGGAGCGGGATATAACCCATTGATGGTCTAAGGTCCCAAATGGGCCTCTCGGTAACTTCCAGAAATGAGCAGAGATGAGCATCTCCCTGACCTCACCTTGACCTTTCTGTCCAAGGGAGGCAGGAAGCTTCACCCTCCGCACCGGCCTAGGGTCAGACACTTACACCCCAGCTCCCACCTTTGTCTGGAAGCTCCTGTTACCTGTCACCCATGGCAAGAACCAAGGAGCCGGTCAAAGCTGCCACACCCTCCCTACTTTCTGCAGACCCTTTATCGACTTGGGCTCACCGCACAGGGTCAGCCACTTCCGCCATGGCTCTGATCCTGAGTGTTTCCTTCCGGATGCTGTTCTAAGCGCCTGGACCACAGAATGAACAAGTCAGGCTAGGTTCCTGCCCACCAGCCTGACCATTGCAGTGGACGCAGATAAACAAGTTGGCAAGATAATTTGAAGGAAAGAAATAGGTGAAAGAGTAGAAAAAGGAATGTGTGTATATTAGACGGGGTGGCCAGGAAAACCCCCCAGGACGCTAACACCTGAGACCTGAAGGATAGAAATGAACCCAGCAGGTTAAAGAAGGGCCTGTCTGAGAAGAGGACTTTTGTCCATTCAATAGAGATCCTGTAGCATCCAGGTGGAAGGCAGCCCATCAGCCAGCCCCCCAGTACTTCTGACATGGACCCAACCTCCTCATGACCAGGCCCAGTGAAGCAGGGGAGGTTGTCTTTGGTCCCCAAGATACTTCTTAGCAGCCACTGTCAGGGAGACCAGAGACCCTTGGACACACCCACTAATCTCACTTTTCCTCCCCCTCCCCCTTTCCTTCTCCTTCCTCTTCTGGTCATTTCTTCCCTCCACCTCCTCCTGGCACCTTTTCCTTCCTCCTCACCCACCTCTTCCTCTCTAGCCTCTACCACGAGTGTCCAGAATGATGAGCTCTTACACAAGGACTGTAAGTTCCTGATCCTGGAGAAAGATAACGTGCCTGCCAAGAAGGAGATGGAGCTGCTGATCATGAACAAGGACAGCGGGAAGGTCTTTACTGCCTCCCCCGCCAGCATCGCTGCAAGTACGTGGGAGCCCAAGGGACTCAGGTGTCAGAAGAAAGGCAGACAGTATAGGAGACCCAATGTCCTAGCAAGGTGGTTTGAGATGTTTTAATAGTGAAAGCACAGTCATCCATTCAAATGAAAAACTGCCTGCCTAAACAGGGTGCTCCTGGGGTCTGCCTAGAATGCAGACAAGCCTGGAAAATTCTGGAAAAGAGCAACCTCAGCAAGACTCCCAACCACAAGCACACATGGGGGGATTAACCCCAGGAAGGCGGGGTCCTCTTCCTACCTGGCTACCTCTACCTCCCCATGTGGACAGGATGTGGAGTGGGGTTGGAGAGGGGGTAGGGAATAGCCTAGATCATTGATGGCGAACCTTTTGAGCTCGGCGTGTCAGCATTTTGAAAAACCCTAACTTAACTCTGGTGCCGTGTCACATATAGAAATTTTCTGATATTTGCAACCATAGTAAAACAAAGACTTATATTTTTGATATTTATTTTATATATTTAAATGCCATTTAACAAAGAAAAATCAACCAAAAAAAATGAGTTCACATGTCACCTCTGACACACGTGTCATAGGTTCGCCATCACTGGCCTAGATTGTCATGAGTTGTGTGCACAGCTTCTTTTTCAGAGGACACACTAAAAAAGGAAAAGCAAGCTGCCTACACCACTGACACTAAGCTGATCTTGGATACTAATGGTAAGACTACATCCGATCTCTGTCCACCTTGCCTTCAGCCCATCCACGTTTCATTTACGTATTTGTCGCCTGAGACCTCACTACTCCACAGGTGGTCCCTGGACCAGCAGCAGTGGCAGCACCTGGGAGCCTGTTACAGACGCCCAGGCCCTAGCCCAGGCCTGCTGAGCCAGAGGCTGCATTTTAACAGGCTTCCAACTGATTTGTGCACGTACAATATTGAAACAAAAGCTTTCCCATGACATGTGTAAAGCCTACAATGGTATTTTTTTTCTCACCTTACTCATCCTCCCTTAATTTTCAGAACTAATAGAAAAATGCTTTGCAAAAGCACTTGCTAGCTTTATTTTTTCTTCTCAAAATACCTGGATCCTCTCGTAGATAAACACATTGCTTCACTGCTGAATCTGGAACCATCTCTCCAAATCACTGGTTTCAGCGGAGAGGGAAGGGCAGGGTCAGTAAAGGAAGGGAAAAGTACATCATAGAACATTTTTAGATAAATGCAAATGAAATCAGTCCCAGCCCTGACAATGCCTAAGTTAGCAGCTCCTTACATTGTAGGGGTGGAAATGGGGCAGTGAAGCCAAAAGACCCTTTCAGAATCTGATGAAAGCTGTGAACAACTTTCCCAGAAAATCTCGCACATGCCCACAAACACTCCATGGTCAGATAGCATCAGGAACTCATGAACAGCCCTCCTCCCAGCCCATCCTTGCTGTCGGGGTCCCTCCTCCCCAGGTCAGGAACTTGCATTCAAAGTCCCTTCGCCAAGAAGACCTGGGGGTGGTGAGTCAATGGGGAAAAAAAGGACATCTGTAATACTTTCAACAATACAGATAAATTAAAAATAAAAGTCCCTTCACCAAAAAAATCAAGTCATTTCTCTCAAGCACGTTTATTGTTTGAGAGCAAAGGTCACTCCTCAGTGGTCCTCTGAAAATGTCTAGGGCTTTACAGGTTTCAGGTCACAAGAGGGTTATGACACTGCTTTTCCCCACCATTAATTGTTTGTCAAGTCATGTCTGCATTGATGCAATTACTCAAGATGCCTGGGGGGTACATGGGGTACATCTACCTAAAGCCCTGCCCAAAATCTGCACAGAGGCTGTCTGTGGGCTCCTCACATTTAAAAGCTCAAGTCAAGCCCTAGACAGTTTGGCTCAGTGGATAGAGCGTTGGCCTGTGGACTGAAGGGTCCTGGGTTTGATTACAATCAAGGACACATGGCTCGGGTTGCAGGCTCCATTCCCAATGAGGGGTGTGCAGGAGGCAGCCAGTCAATGATTCTCTCTCATCATTAATGTTTCTTTCTCTCCCTCCCTCTCTGAAATCAATAAAGATATATTTTTAAAAATAAAATACATAAAAGCTCAGGTCAAAACCTCTTCTCGGTGCTTGTCTTTCAGGTGATGTGAAGACCGTGTCCACAAAGGGCAAAGCGGCCTCCACAGGTAGGTGAGCCCGGCGAGTCCTGCAGTGACAGCAGCCCGTGGGACTGGTGATGGTGAGGAACAGATAAGGCCCCCTAGCCTGGAGCCAGTGCACAACTGAGCCACCCAACTCTAAAGAGTGTCCCTGAAGGCTCAAGGGAGCGGGGTGGAGGGCGGTAGAGGGGGCAGGCCGGGGCTAGAGTGGTTCACAGAAGAAGCTTAGTTCAGGGGCAGTTTGCTTACAGCTCCTCCCTCCCTACACACACACACACACACACACACACACACACACACACACACACTGCTACCTGCCCTCAGGTCCAGGGGCTCCCCCTATGGCAGGAGCAGCACAGCAGGGCTGCAGACATACACACAGAGGCTTTAAGGTGGCACTAATTCATGTACATCTCCAACCCTTTACACTTTCCTCTCTTCCTCCTCTAGCCTTGTAAGAGAGGCAGAGCAAGGGTTAGCACCCCATTTTAAATACTAACAAAACCTTTTACAAAAAAAAAATTGACTGGGCATGCCTTAAATGCTGAGTGTCATTCTAGGCCAGGGGTGGGCAAACTTTTTGACTCGAGGGCCACAATGGGTTCTTAAACTGGACCGGAGGGCCGGAACCAAAGCATGGATGGAGTGTTTGTGTGAACTAATATAAATTCAAAGTAAACATCATTACATAAAAGGGTACGGTCTTTTTTTTTTTTTAGTTTTATTCATTTCAAACGGGCCGGATCCAGCCCGCGGGCCGTAGTTTGCCCACGGCTGTTCTAGGCACTTGGGAGTTACACACAGAGTTGTGAACACTGCACCATGGAGATGGGAACACCTTTGGTTTGGGCCTAATAAAATGTAGGTTGTGGCAGGTCAAAGTTCTTCATCAAGAGTTTTAAACCGAGCCCTAGCTCGATTTGGCTCAGTGGATAGAGCATCAGCCTGTGGACTAAAGGGTCCCGGGTTCGATTCCAGTCAGGGCATGTGCCTGGGTTGTGGGCCCGATCCCCAGTAGGGGGCGTGCAGGAGGCAGCCAGTCAATGATTCGCCTGGGTTGTGGGCCCGATCCCCAGTAGTAGGGGGCGAGGAGGCAGCCAGTCAATGATTCCCTCTCATCATTGATGTTTCTATCTCTCCCTTCTCCCTTTCTCTCTGAAATCAATAATAATATATTTAAAAAAATAAAATAAAAAAATAGTTTTAAAACCGAGCCCTCTGTGCTACATCCCCTGCTAACTGCCTTCCATGCCTCTCGTTTCACTCAGCAACTGTCCTATGAAGTAAGTCATCCTTTAAGCTCATTGTAGTTAAAAGAAAAGAAAAGGGGAAAAAAGGAAACAGTAGTTAAGTGACCATCTCAGGGTCACACAGCTCAAGCCCAGGGTTGTCAGACTTCTGCTCTCCACCAGCCTCATCCTTCATGGGGCTGCACACGAACCTGAAAGACTTACTACATTCACTCAGGCCCACAGGAAGTCCCCACAGCCAGAGAATTTAGAGGGAAGAGAGCCAAAGCCACCCGCCTTCACCTTCCCCTTCCTCTCTCTCCCACAGATATCCACGGCTACGGCTACGATCACCATAACGGTGTCGGTGGCGGTAAAGGCGGCGGCGGCGGTAAAGGTGGTGCTGGCGGCAGTGGTGGCGCGGGCCCATGGGGA
>NW_005370043.1:2143379-2175272 GCF_000412655.1 Myotis brandtii
GGCCCCTGGGGAGCAGCGCCCGCCTGGTGCCCCTGCGGCTCCTGCTGCAGCTGGTGGAAGTGGCTGCTGGGCCTGCTGCTCACCTGGCTGCTGCTCCTGGGGCTGCTCTTCGGCCTCATTGCTCTGGGTACGTGGTGACGGTAGCAGGGCAGCTGCCCATTCAAAGGGCAGGAATTGGCTGTGTCCCAAGTGTCCGGCATCAGAGCAGAGCTCTGTGCTGTAGGTGGGGAAACAGGCACTGGGAGGACGCCACCTAGTGGCGGAGATGGGATTCTGGTGCAGCTCCGTTGCCCAGGCCCCCATCCCTGCAGCACTGCTCTAGGCTCCCAGCTGCCTGGGTAGTCAGGCCAGGCCTTCTCATAGCAGTTTTGCCCGCCACAGCTCTGTAGGCCTCACACAACTCCCGGGAGGGTGAGGGCCAGCACTATCACACTCTCAAATGAGAAGACTGAGCCCATCCACCCAGACCAGGTTTCTTTAAAGGTCAATGACAATTTTGAGTAGCTAGCCATAATCTGGCTGCTAGCCATAAGCATTCTATCAAATTGTCCCCAACAGCCTGGCCTGTGTGGCTCAGTGGTTGAGCATTGACTTATGAAGCAGGAAGCCACAGTTCGATTCCAGGTCAGGGCACATGCCCAGGTTGAGGGCTAGATAATTAGTGGGGGACAGACGGGAGGTGGCCAATTAATTCTCTCTCATCATTGATGTTTCTATCTCTCTCACCCTTTCCCGTCCTCTCTGAAATTAGTAAATATATCTGTATATTTAATATGTCCCCAATGGCAAGAAGAAGTTCCCCAGCCCCCAGAGTCCCCAGTTCAGGCTTCCGGGGGAGCGAGTGTGTGCTGGGAAGGCACTGGGCTGACCCTCGGCTGAGCTGCCCCTCTGCCCTTTCAGCGGAGGAGGTGCGGAAGCTGAAAGCGCGTGTGGACGAGCTGGAGCGGATGCGGAGCGGTGTGCTGCTGCAGGAGCAGATAGAGAAAAGCAACAAGGAACGGCTGCAGGGGCTGGCGCCCGATGTGGGCACAGGCATGGGCAAGTCTGGGCTGGATGCTTCCAGTCAGGAGGCGCTCTGGCTGTTCATGAGAAACAAGCTGATGATGGAGCAAGAAAACGGTGAGCACATCGCAGGGCAAAGGGCCAGCCTGTGTGTGGAGTGGTACCTGCTCAGGGGGCTCTCACACTTCCTTCACTCTCAGGACCAGTACTGTGAACCCATTTTACTGTTGGGAAAACTGAGGCCTGGAAAGAATTGCCCACTATCACACAAGTAGCACATTTTAGAATCTGAATGCTAGTCCTACCCTCAGTTTCTCCCCACTTCACCACAGAGATCCCTTTCGTGTCTGTGTGTCACACAGATGTGTAACCTCTAGTAACTCGTGGTTTACTCTCTCTTCTAGGCAATCTCCGAGGAAACCCTGGCCCTAAAGGTACTGTAGTGGGTTGAGCCCTTTCCCTCTTGTTTCCTGAATTTGGAGCCCTGTTTTCTGGGATTAGAAAGCTGTTTTCCAAATTGAAGAATGAGCAATAGACAAATCTTACAGCATCTGTTGGGAGGGTTGAGAATTGGCTGTCCAGTCAGAATATCTCAGGACAGGAAGGGACCTAGGACATCCATCCTCTGAGAGGCTGGTGATGTGCCAAGTGACACAGATGGAGACTGAGAGGAAGCCACGCCCCACGGCAGCTCCCCCTGAAATGCGGTTCACCTGCTGTCAGCTGGTCTTACAGACTATGAGAGACAGGCCCTTGGGTTCTCACCCCATTCACAGTTGTTTTATCTTTCTTATTTTAGGTGACATGGGAAGTCCAGGCCTCAAAGGTAACTTTTACCTTAATTATTAGTGAGGGTTGACGGTTTAAAGCAATCAGCGAGCTCAGAGAACGCCTTGACATGCTCTTGGCCATTGCCCCTCTGTGGTGGGACCATGAATTGCAGAGCAGCCTGCAGACCCTTGGGCTTTGGTGGGGCAGGGGCTTCGTGACAGAGCAGGCCTCTGCATCACTGGCCTTCGCCCCTTCTCAGGGCTCCAGGGACTCCCAGGCCCTTGGGCAGCCTGTGTCGAGGGCCTACATCTACCCCCAGCTCCAAAGGGCAGTCAGAGGGCCTGCTACTTCTCAGCTTCCCCAACCCCCTGGCAGTTTCTATAAATACAGATTCCTGGGCCCTGCTGAGAATCAGGTGTTCCTGGAGCAAATGCTCTGGGGCTAGACCTACCCTCTACCCGGGTTTTAATTCTGATGAATCAAGTCAGGAACCACCATTCCAAGTGTGCCACCTGCTCTCAGGGGTCTTAGCCGGGGGAAACTGGGGATAAAACCCAGCCGGTGGGAACTGAGCCTCCTGTGGGGGTCCAGCAGGAGCACCAGCACCTGCCCCCAGGGGTTTGCAGGATGTAGGCACAGGAGCAGGTGCCCACAGTGCGAGTCAGTTGGGGACAACCGCATGCTACCGTGTGTGGCACACACGTATGTGCTGTAAGAAATGGATGTATTTCCTCCGAGAAGTGGTTTGACGATCAATGGGGTGGGCCCATGGTGGGAGGAGGCGGTTTCCAATTCAGGGACCACAGCAGCGCCCCTTGATCTAGCCGAGTGGGGTTCACACACTTCAGTGTGCGTGAGCATGGACAGGAGATTCTGGGTTCCACTTCCAGAGCCGCTGAGTCAGCAGTCCTGGTGGTACAGGTGGGTGGGGACAGGAGTCTGCAATCCTGATCACCCCAGTTTATTCTGAGAATCACTGTTGAAGGTGACAGGGTCACCTCTCTGGGCTCCATCTTCCTTCCCAAGAGATCCCTGTGCCGGAGTTGGGGTTCCTGCGCTTGGTGGTCCTCTTCTCTTCAGGGTTGCCTGTCTCCATGCACACGCCTGGGTCACCGCCCCAGCTCCCCTTCCCCAGGACTCCAGTGTGGAGGTCACACCCCCTGACCCTGCTGGGCATGGGGACTGAAGGTCCTGGAGCCCCTGAGCCTGCAGTTGCCAGGAAATGTGGGCTGCCCAGTTAAATTCGAAGTACAGATAATCTTTCACTATAAGTATGTCCCAAATATTACATGAGACATACTTACACTAAAAGTTTATTCAATGTTTATCTGCAATTCAGACTTCCTGGGCACCCTGTATTTGTATTTGCTGTATTTGGCAATCCTGTCTGAATCCACCTGGTGGGGCTCCTTTAGGTAATGGCCCAAGTCCTGGAGCTGACTTCTCTTTCTTATCTCTGTCCCGCAGGAGATCGGGGGCTCCCTGGGACTCCAGGTGCGTAGTCTCTGATGGCGCGGCTGGTAGTGGGCTGCTGGGCCCTGGATCCCAGGTCCTAGGAGGTATTTTCTTGTATCTACAGGCATCCCTGGGCTCTTGGGACAACCAGGTCCAGAAGGACCAAAGGGACAAAAGGGCAGCATTGGTAAGAACTGCTTCTCCACCCACTCCTTCCTCCCTCCCTCCCTCTCTCAGTAGACATTTATTAAAGTGCCCACTGTGTGCCAGGACATTTTAGGTGTTGGGGAGACATCAGTGAGTAAAACAGAAACTCCTGCTTATGTTGGGGTGGGGAAGAAAGATAATAGATAAATATGTGAAGTTCATAGCAGGGTAAGAGGTGGTTGAGAATGGGAAAGGCAGAGGCTGGTGGGACATGGGGAGTCCCGAGGGAGCCCTCAGGAAAGGCCTCCCTGAGAAGGTGCCATGTGAGCCAAGATTTGAGGGGATGAGGGAGCCGGGCATGCGGAGAACTTGGAGCAACATTCCAGGCAGAGGGAGCAGCCACAGGCCTCGGCACAGGTGTACCCACTGGTCAAGGAGTGAGGAGGAGGAGGAGGAGGAGGAGGAGGAGGTCGAGATCGTAGGGGCCTCAGCTAGAACCCAGAAGGGAGCTGGAGAGTCCAGAGAGAGGGTAGTGAGCGAGGCTGACCACGTGGGGCCCTGGGGGCCTCGTGAAGACTTTCCCAGCGAGGAGAAAAGCCATTTGCAGATTTGGAGCAGAGGTGGGACATGATTCTCATGCATTTTCAAGGGTGGCTCTGGCTTCTGGGTTGAGCCTGGGCTTCAGGGGACCAGTGCAGAGACTCCAGGCAGGCGTCCTACCAGCGAGATGCTGAGGCATGCGGAGAACTTGGAGTAACATTCCAGGCAGAGGGAGCAGCCACAGGCCTCAGCACAGGTGTACCCACTGGTCAAGGAGTAATGAGGAGGAGGAGGAGGAGATAGTAGGGGCCTCAGCTAGAACCCAGAAGGGAGCCAGAGGGTCCAGAGAGAGGGTAGTGAGCGAGGCTGACCACGTGGGGCCCTGGGGGCCTCGTGAAGACTTTCCCAGCGAGGAGAAAAGCCATTTGCAGATTTGGAGCAGAGGTGGGACATGATTCTCATGCATTTTCAAGGGTGGCTCTGGCTTCTGGGTTGAGCCTGGGCTTCAGGGGACCAGTGCAGAGACTCCAGGCAGGCGTCCTACCAGCGAGATGCTGCTCACGGAGCCCTCAGGGCCCTAACTCTCATATGGCCATTTCTCTTTCTAGGAGAGCCTGGCATGGAGGGACCTGTGGGCCAGAGAGGGCGTGAAGGCCCCATGGGTCCTCGTGGTGAACCGGGACCACCTGGGTTTGGAGAGAAAGGGGACAGAGGTAAGAGGCAGTTCCTTCACCAGGAGGGTTAGTTACATCCATTTTTCTCACGAGCATTTGCGGGGCATCGTGAGCCAGGTCTTGGCCAGGCCTGGTGGAGGGTGTGGGCAAGGCCATAGGTCCCGGCCTCAGGCCGAGAACCTTGCAGAGCTCAGAATGCAAGGAGAACATGGTCACGGGGAGAAAGGGTCTTCCCATGTCGGGTGACGAGGAGTCAGGGCTGAGCTGAAGAGCTCGGAGCAGGCCTGGCGGAAGGCGGAGTGCGGTTCAGATCCTCAGGCCTCTCTTGGCTGGAACTAGCCAGGAAGGAGGCATGGAAAGCCCCAGACACAGGCCCAGCCCTGGAGAGGTCCGGGAAGATTTTGCAATTAGATTCCTAACCATGAGTCTGTTTTTTTTGTTTGTTTTTTTTTTTTCAAGAAAAACCAAGCGTAGGCCCCAGAAATCCTCTCAATGCCAATAGGTTATGAGCTGAGCAAGAAGCATAACTTTTAACTTCCCTTTCTCTTAAAAATATTGCTCAATAAAGCAACAAACATGTATCCAGTATCTAGGGTGCCAGACTTCATGGAGCATAAAGGCTCTGAGGGTAGAAACTGAAGGTGTTTTGCTGATTCATGGTTTGGGGAGGTACCCAATGGCTCAGAGGCCACTGGCAGTGTGGGGACCACCCCCCACTGACACCCCCAGGCTGGGTGGACTCTCTCAGAGTGCTCATTTCTCCCCAGGGTCTGGTGAACCGGGTGTTCCTGGCCCACCTGGCGTCCCGGGTTCTGTGGGTCCCAAAGGTAAGTCAGGTGCCCAGGATGGTACCCAAGTTTGCCATGTCTTGGATAGATAACAGAGGTCCAGGTGCTAGGATCCCAGACAGCCTTAACCCTCTGCTCCAGGCCTGTGCAGGGGCGATGGGCCCACAGAGGGTCCCCTACAAAGGAGTGGGGGTCAGGGTTGGGGCTGGTTTGGGCTGCATGGAGGATTTGAGGCCGTATTTCCATCTGTTTTCAAGGGCCCCATTATGTGGCCCCTAAGTGGGTGGATGGGTCAGGAAATCAGAAATCAGACCATCTCCTCACCTGTCTGGGCCCAGATACACACATTCAAAATGCAACGTGTCTGAACCACCCGGGAGAGTGGGCCTTCTCGATCTGATGCCCACGGCTCATCTCTCCTCCCTCCTCTGCCCCAGCCCAAATGTTTTACTCTGACTGGGAAGGAGCAGGGCTCTCTTGATCCCACCAGCTTCAGCCTCCTCCCTGAGGATGACTTTGCACTGGACTTGGGTCATCTTAGAGCAGCGGTTCTCAACCTGAGGGTCGCGACCCCTATGGCGGTCGAACGACCCTTTCACAGGGGTCGCCTACGACCATCCTGCATATCAGATATTTACATTACGATTCATAACAGTAGCAACGTGACAGTTATGAAGTAGCAACGAAAATAATTTTATGGTTGGGTCACAACAGGAGGAACTGTATTTAAAGGGCCAGAAGGTTGAGAACCACTGTCTTAGACCCACTGGCTCTGGGGTCCTGGCAAGAACCCAGACCGTGTGGGTGGCCTGCACACACAGCCCTCGCTGGGAAGTGAGCCCCACGCCTCCCCCTGGCCTTCCCCGTGGGCTCAGCTCCCCGGCCTGGGTCTGACCCTCTGATCACTGTTGTTCTGTCGTCCTTCCAGGTGCCAGTGGTTCTCCAGGCCCACAGGGTCCCCCAGGTCAGTATGCTGCTTATAACAGTTGTTATTTCTGGGGCAAAGAAAGTGCTGCCAAAAGGGAAAGCAAACATTATTTAAGCAAAAGAAGCGAATTTAAAGAGCACCTGGAGGTACAAAATCCAGGTCCACACTGTCCCCTGTGGCTGAGGTCAGGTACCAGGGAGCCCCGTGAGATGGCCTGGGGCCTGGGCCCTCTGGCGGCTTCAGCAGCAGGCAGCTCCCATCCTGCCCTCACCTCTGAGCAAGTGCCTGCCTCTCCCTCATGTCTTCTGGCCAGATCTCGTCCTGCTGTCCTGGGAATCTCGAGCCACAGCCCACAGTGTAGTGCAGGCCAGTGTCTCTGTCAGTGTCCCACAAGGTGCCCTCTGACCAGGGCCTGGTAGTCACAGGGGCAGAGAACCTGGACCAGGATGACGTGGAGGGAGGTGGGGGGGGTATCCGCAGAGAGCAGCTCATGATTTTTGCTCCAAAGTGTGTGTGCAAGTGCCTGGGTGTGTGCACACATGTGTGTGTACATGGTTATGTCCCGTCTGCCTGCATGCATGTGTCTGTGTCCATGTCCGTCCGTTCCAAAGCTGGAGCACTCACCCACTTGCTTGGTTTCCTCTGCTTGCAGGCCCTATAGGTCTCCAAGGGCCCCGAGGTGAAGTGGGACTCCCCGGCGTCAAAGGTAAGCTGGTGGGAAGGAGCTGGGTAGGGGGAGATGTCACCCTGTAGGTGCCAGTCACTCAAGAAGAGGTCTTGGGGGGACAGAGGGGGTCAGATGGACATAACCAACAGCCTGTGCAGGCTGACAGGCACGCAAGGAGAGGGGAAGTCAGGATGGTGGGCGGGATGCCTGTCTTCAGACACAGGCACTGCCCTTCCTGTCTTCCTTGCCAAGGCTCTTTATGTCAGGTTGGCCATTACCTTTACAGGTGACAGAGGTTCTATCGGACCACCAGGACCTAAAGGTATGTTGCTCCCCCTGCTGCTCAGACATCACTAGAGCCTGCCTGACTCCTGGGAACCCAAATGTGACTCGTGCCCCAGCATCCAAGAACACAGATGACTCTGGCTCCCAGACCCTGGGGCTGGGAGGGACGTGCCTCTCATATAGGGAAACTGAGGCACAAAGAGGAGTCACAAAGCACCCATATTGCAGCACTGTGGGTGGGTAGTCCTTGGGGTGGCGAGGATGCAGTATTGAGGTCCTCCTGCTCTGGCCATCCTGTGCCCACAGCATCCACTGTATGACAGGGCCGGGGGCAGCGTGTGTGTGGAATCAAATGTGCCCCTTTGAGTTCATAAATGACGAGTTCTCGCCCAGATTCTGCTGACAGCACTTCCAGGCACAGTGAGAACTGTTCTGCAGCAGGGTCCCTCTAACGGGGTGAGAATGCTTTCCTTGCTCCTGACTGATGCTTCCTGCCCCCCACCCCATGTTTGTTTTAGGTGACCAGGGTGAGAAAGGACCCCGAGGCCTCACAGGTCAGTCCTACATGGGAATCCACTTTGATCATTGAAAGACATTTTATAACTCTACTGGGCACTGGAGGTGGGAAAGAATACAGAGGTATGAGATAGAATCTCTGTCTACTTCAGGGAACTTGCAATCTACAAAACACAGACGAATGGCATGAAGCGCTGGCTGGAGACAAGCCAGCATCAGGCTTGCCAGACAGTAAACATCTGTGCAGAAAAGGGAGTTAGGATTGTCACTGGTTCTTTTGGGAAATCCAGTTGAGAAAATTAAGCTCTTCCCAAAGTGGCAGAAAGTTGACACCACTTGTCCCCCCCATCCACTTACCTACTGCCAACTCGCATGATTAAAAAGGAAATATATATATATGTATATATGTATATGTATGTATGTATGTATGTATGTGTGTGTGTTCTATATATATATGTATAAAAGCCTAATATGCAAATTGTCCCCATGGGAGTTTGCTGGGAGACTGATCACTCTCTATGACATGCGCTGACCACCAGGGGGCGGTGTGAAACGAAGGAAGGCCCCGGCCGGCAGCCAGAAGGCCCTGATCGGCCCTGATCGCCAGCCAAGACTAGGGACCCTACCCATACATGAATTTCATGCACCGGACCTCTAGTTAATAATAATGATACTTTAGCGACAAGGAGCTGCTCTCTGTTGCCAAGGAAATAAGATTCAGACACACTCAGCTGCAGACCAGGCTCATGCCTGCTGCCTGGGTGGCCCTGACCATAGAATTTAAGTGGACACTGTGTCCCCAACCTCTCTGGTACCCAAAGCTCATCTGGTTGGGGAAATGGCAGGCTTAGAGGTGGGCAGGGAGGGAACAGCATTCTACCCTGGTCAAGGATGCAAAGCTTGAAAGCCTCTAACCAGTAAGGCCCTTTCCTTTGCAGGCGAGCCAGGCTCCAGAGGTCTGCCTGGTGCTGCTGGGGAGCCTGGAGCTAAAGGAGCAATAGGTGAGTGTCCAGAGGAGTGAATGCAGCAAGTCTGTCCCCTTCCGGTCATCATCATGGCTTTGGAGTTGAGATCCTTCTAGAGCCACCTCTCCTGTTCTCTGACCCGCCCACCCCCTGGTAGAGGATCTGCTTACAGACCGTTTCTGGGCCTGCACATCCCTCCTGGGGCTCAGAGAGCAGCAGTCTCCGTGGGTTTCCCACTGCTCTGGCAGGGGGGCTGGGCAAGACATGGCCCCCACCCTGTCCCCAAGCCACTCAGGCCCCTGGAGAGGATAGGCAATGCCAGGCTCCTCTGGAACCCTCTATATTCCAGACATAGCCATGACATCCCAGGGCTGGTCTCACAACCAGATCCAGGGGCATGGAGCTGACCAAGGGCCAGGTGTTTAGCACCAAGTCCCAGGAGAGATTAAACCCCATCAATGGGGGATGTGATTTACCTTCTCAATCATTTAAGAAAGTGTTGTGGTTGAGCATTGACCTATGAACCAGGAGGTCACAGTTCAATTCCCAGTCAGGGCACATGCCCGGGTTGTGGGCTTGATCCCTAGTAGGGGGCATGCAGGAGGCAGCAGATCAATGATTCTCTCTCATCATTGATGTTTCTCTCTCTCACTTCCCCTCTGAAATATATATAATGAAATTGTTAGGAAGTGTAATTCTATGCAGGACCCTTTGCTGGGCAAATAAGATGCTTCCCCTCCCTCGAGGGGAGAGAAAGCCTGTAGGAGGTGACAAGTGCCGTGAGAGGTACAGAGTGTGAGGAGGAAAGCTTGCACCCAGAAAGGTGGAGGAGGCAGCATTTCAGATTGTCCTAAAAAGTACAAGAAGATTTTGATCATGGTCAACTCGGAAAATTCCATGCAGGAACGATAACATAGTCAGGAAAGACAGAGATGGGAAAAGCAAGACGTGGTCCCAGAAGGACCTCAGGGAGGTTGGCCTCACTGGAGCGGAAGAGACAAGAGCTCGGAGGAGCTCGACTTCCAGGACCTGGAGGGAACGAGGCCGGCATCTGCTTTACTGAGCATCTGGTGTGGGCCGAGTCCTGCCCAGGGCACTGGCGATGCAATGGGAGTCACCGAACAGTTTTAACGGGAAGAGAGAAGTTACTGGTGTGGGGAAGAGGGCAGGGATAAAGCCGTGACAGAGGCTGGGCTGTTCCACCTTTGGCGGCCATGGAAGGGGCCAGCTTGGCGCGAGCTTGATGGGCAGCATAGGGAGGGGGTCCCAGAAGCAGCTCCCAGAGTCCCTGATGAGCTGTGGTTCTGCTTTCCTAGGACCTGCTGGCCCCGATGGACACCAAGGCCCAAGAGGTAGGTCACTGATCGGCTCTCCTCACTGTCACCGCCTCCCCCGCCCCCACTCCCTGCCCTGCCCACGCCTTCTAATCACAGCTACGAGGCACGCGCCACGTAGAAACATACAAAGCCGGGTTTATTGCTTTCTCCTCCCCACCTGCCTGCAAGTCACTCAGTAAAACCCTAAGAAAGCATCAGCTCAGGTCTGCTGGCCAGTTCAGCGCTCCCAGAAGGAAAACATTTGTACGTTGGTCATACTCTCTCCAGGTGAACAAGGTCTCACAGGGATGCCTGGGTTGCGAGGCCCACCAGGACCTTCTGGAGACCCAGGAAAGCCAGGTAACCGCGGGAAGAGGGAGCCACACCCTGCTGAGTGTGTGTGTGTGCGTGTGTGTGTGTGTGTGCGCGCGCGCGCGTGCACCTGTCTCGTCCAATTTTCCTCCAGCAGCTCAGCAGGTAACTGACACAACTGCGGGCTTGGCTTTGTGCGGGGGCTGTGTCCTGACCCTCTGAGTCACCAAGTCTGGCAACTGCGAAGAGAAAGGTGGACCGGCTGAAAACAAGGGGCAGAGTTTCCCACCACCTCAGCACCTTGCTCCTCGGAGCCTTCCCTCTGGCCCACCTCCCCTCAGGCCATACCTGGACCCTCACTAATGCCCACCAGTCTGAGGAGAGAGGCCATCTCCACGAAGGCCCAGCAGAAGCAAGATGCTCGGGGCTGCAGGAGAAACAAATCAAAACACACTGAGAAAGCTGTGAGGGGCCAGACATGCATCAGTGGTGGGGCAAGCAGGAGGCCTCCTGGCTCCTCTGTTGGGAACACCAAGGAGAGAGCCTGGGGGCAGCATGAGGGGGTCAATGAGGGTGTGTTTTCTGGGTTCGTGGCTCTCAGATGCCAGAGGTCTCTGACCCCAAACAGACTGAGAACCGCTGCCCGAGGGAGCAGTGGGTCACTTCACTGCTGAGTCCAGTGCAGGGAGGACCCCACAGTCTGGCTGCCCCAAACCCAGGGCCTGTCCTCCTGCCCCACCAACCCCACCGGCTCCTGCATTCGACGGTCTGGCTCCTCAGCCCTTCAACTCTCCCTCGTGTGTTTCTTTTCCGTAGGTCTCACAGGACCCCCGGGACCTCAGGGTGAGTCACTGGGTCACTCCATTCCAGCCTTCCAGCATCCAGCAATGCCTCTCCTCAGTGCCCTTGAGTCTCCTCTCCTGCCCTCACTCTCCCAGCGGAAATGGGCGCGGATCCCTTTGGTGTGCATCTTGAGAAGCACCTTAGGAAGGAAGAACATGCACCGAGCAATCTAGAACGGCATCCTGGTAGAAATGGAGTTAGCGCTGTGCCCGTTCTGCCTGCCTGTGCCCTGCTCCCCTCCGGCTCAGGCCCAGGAGTTGGCTGGCCCTGCAGCAGCCCACATCCCCTGGCGTGGAGGAGTGGGAGCTCACCGTGCAGTGGGGCCCAGTTTCTCTGAGACAGCCTCAGCGTCCAAGTCCATCCTATAGTCGGGCCCATGTGCGCTGGCACCACACCCAGCCCCAACCTAAAGGGAATTGAGCAAAGATGTAAAAAGAAATCAAGCAGCAGGTCCCCCAAAAGCTGAGCACACAGGGACGCCCTGCAGACACTCCCTGCTCCCTCGTGGAGTTCAGGAGACACCGGCGAGGCAGGAGCACAAGGCAAAGCCAGGGAGGTCTGCAGGTAGCGGTCAGCGACTGTGGCCATGCTGAGTGACAGGGCGCTGGCCAACCAGAGGGTGTCGGAAATTGCTGGGCCTTCATTATCCTGACTGACTTGTTTTCAATCACATCAGGACTTCCTGGAACCGCTGGCCGACCAGGCGCTAGAGGTAAGTGACTTTCCAAACTAGATTTTCTTTCTTTTCACTTGTCATGTTTGTGGGAGGGGAGGTGCTGGCAGGAGTGAAGCCCTGTCTGGGCTGAGCCCGGATCAACAGTGGCATCTAGTGGCGGCTGTGAGGCTGGGAGCCAGGGATCTGCTCTGCTCAGTGAGGCCCTGAATCCTGAAGCCTCTGTCCTTCGACCTCTCAGGACTTTTCCTACCCAAGCCCGTTCCCAGTGAGATCCTGAGACACCACTGTGGGAGACGAGAGAGTGGGAGTGGGAATGACTCCCAAGTCAGCCTCATTTCAGCGTCACTGAAAGACAAACTCTGCCCCTTCAGGGAGTCCCAGCTCCTTCCAAAAGCGATCAATGCTCCGGCCTCCAGGGTGTCTGTACAGAGACTGGTGCTTAATGCATCCTGCACACTCCCCTTAGTTCATTAAAATGCCATTAGCCTGCAGGTGAGAGGCCCAGGAGGGGTCTCAAATGCAACCAGAGGCCTTGCAAATGAGTGACTGGGTCACTAATTGATCCTGGAAACAACGCTCTCCTCTTCTTCCCCTCCCAGGTGAACCAGGAGCTCCGGGCAGTATCGTGACGGCAGGTAGGCAGGCCCTGAACTGCGCATTCCCATGTGCCAGCATCTGCCCGGGCTCTGCCCTAATGCCCTCCGAGAAGCACCAGTCTGAGGACACAGTGCTTGGGCAGGATGCAGGGCTGGGCTTTTCGGGTCAGCAGTGAGGCCGTGGGCGGAGCTTCGACGTAATGAGAACAAGAGAGGAGGGCCCAACCCGCTCACAGCCTGGCCTGGGTCCAGCACCCCGGAGCCAGGACAGTGGGCTCAGTGTTGCCTGTGTCTTCTGTTTTCAGAGGGCCCCGCTCACAGCCTGGCCTGGAGCCAGGACCGTGGGCTCAGTGTTGCCTGTGTCTTCTGTTTTCAGAGGGGTCATCGACTCTCACTGTCCCAGGCCCACCAGGCCCTCCTGGAGCCATGGGACCCCCAGGACCACCAGGTGCTCCAGGTCAGTCTGTTTTCTTGCTTTGCTCCCAAATCAGCAGCAGGCCTAGGTAGCGTTTGACAGTACCCGCGTTTCAGTACCTGAAATCCAGGAAAGGAACCGAGGGAGGAGTGTGAGGAGGAGCTGAGAAAGCCCCTCAGGCAGCCTAGCGAGGCCTCGTCACACACCCGCAAGTATCCCACACACTGCACAGGCCTGGCTTCACCAGACCCGACAGCACGTGTCAGCCGCTTTCCCAAGGTCGCACAGCTAAGAAGTTTCCTCTTAGAAAACAATTTGATACTATGCATCAAGGGCAACAATTTGATACTATGCATCAATACTATGCATTCCTAAAATGCTAGGAATCTATTTGGAGAAAATTTCCCCAAATTGTTCAACCATAATGAAATCGCTACAAAAGTATGAGGACTTAGAAGAAAGTAGCTAGGGGTTAATAGTATTATTGAAAACAGCAGAATACTCGATAAAGTGTGCTCTGTGGTTGCAACAATATTTTTACAAGATGCAAAAAAAAAATGTATAGGTGATATTTTCTATTTTTTCCAAAAAGCCTGTTATTCTGATATATAGATGGGTTTGAACTGTGCAGGTTCGCTTATACACAAACTTTCTTTTGGAGATTTGTGACAACTTGAAAAAAAAACTTGCAAACAAACTTTATGACTTTCTTAATAACGTTTTCTTGTCTCTGGCTTACTTTATTGTAAGAATATAGTATATAATATATATAACATATAAAATGGTGTTAATTGACTTATTGGTAAGGCTTCCAGTCAACAGTGTGCTATTAGTAGTCACAGTTTTTGTAAAATCAAAAGTTATATGCGAATTTTCAACTGCACAGAGAGTCAGCACCCCTAACCCCCATGTTGTTCAAGGTTCAACTCTATTTTTTCATTATCTAAAAATGTTCACATGTAAATGAAATACATGATTTAACATGACCAATGCGGGTATGGACCAGCCTTCCCTCCTGATAAGCTCCAGTGAGGGAGGGGGCACTGGGGCACGTGGAAGTCCCTCGTTGTTGAAGAACAGTGTCTGAGAGGGTGGTCCTGCCCATCCCAGGGGCCCAGTGCAAGCTGACCTCTTTGGGTTACTGTCCCATGCCTTGTGAGGAAGCTAGGTGTGTACCCAGGACCCACCTTGTCTTCAGCTCTTTCTAGAACTGGGACCCTGGAGGTGTGACAAAGCCTTTTCTTCCCCTTTTCTTCCTCATTTCCAGGCCCTGCTGGCCCAGCTGGTCTCCCAGGACAGCAAGGTATGCCATGCCTGAGAGAGCACACACCTGGTGGTCTCAGTCGGGAGGGCTTCCTTCCCAGGCTGGACGTGAACCCCGGTCTGTAAATAAAGCGAGACATGCAATTGGAGAAAGGGGGTGAGGGGGTGACATGGTTCTTCACCAAGGGCTTGCGAAGCCTCCGCTGCAAGGCAGGGGTCCGCCGGACAGGGCAGTGAGGCTCTGTGGCCACCTGGTCAAGCTCAGCTGTTCTTACTGGCCTCGGGCCTCTTGTGACCAGACCCTGATTATGGTGTCCAGAGACTTCTCCAAATACCAAAACACACACAGTAGGGCTCGGGGAAAGCCAGTCCACTTCCTCCTGTTTGCAGTCAACGCTCTGGCCTGCCGTGCCCCAGGCACCTGGCTGCAGCAGTCACCGGAGGGATTTCTGCTGGCGGCATCCACCTTGACTCTGTCTCTCCCACAGGCCCGCGAGGGGAGCAAGGACTTGCTGGTGAATCGTTCATTAGCAGCAGCAGCTCCATCTCTGAAGTCCTCTCTGCCCGTGAGTGCCCTGGGCAGGTGCGGGGGGCGGGGGCTGGGGGGCAGTGGCAGCAAGGTCAGGACATGGGCCTGTGGCAGCTGCACCAGTGAGTCGTCGGGGCCCCAGATTCGGTGAGGATGACAGTCCTCTGGAATGCAGTGCCGGCAGCAGGGGCTTTGTCAGCATGGGGGGTGATTCACGGGATGGGGCAGCTGTCAGAAAGGGTCTCAGATTTCAGGGTCACGCAGGGCCTCTGAGTGAGCCAGACACTGGCCAGTGTCGCTGGCAGCAGTACTGCAGCCCCTCTCACGGGGACCAGGGACCAGGGTTCTCAGCCTCAGGCCTGGCCTGGGAGGGTGGACTCCTGGTCCTCCTGGTCCCAAAGTCCGTTAAGGAGCGCAGGTGGAGATGCTGCCGGGCCTCCACCTCAGCACCTGAGCGTCTACACAGCCGACTCTGGTCCAGCAGTCACGTGTACCAGACATTGTGCCATGACATCCACCGAGTCCTCCCAGGGCCCCTGTGCCGTGGCATCTGTCCTCACGGGGCCCCGTGCTATAGGCCATGTGCCTCTGGTTTACAGAGGAGGAAGTTGTTGCTGGAAAATGTTGAGAACATGTCCCAAGTCACCAACTAGAAGTTCGGAGCAGAGATTTGAACTCAGGCTCTCCGACACTGAAGCCATGTTCCTGCCTAGCACTTGCTGCACCCATATGAGCTATCAGGGAGTTTGACTGTAGCCCTGCCCTGCCTCTGAGCAAGGGCACCACAGCAGAGGGGGTCTGGTGTGTGGGTGTGCATGGAGCCCAGGGTCTGGCACTGATATCCTGGTGAGGGGAGAAGCTGGTGGGAAGCACCCCTGTGTCAGCTTTTGCTCATTTCCGTTTTCTTCTCCCTGCAGAGGGTCTTGATTTACGAGGTCCCCCAGGCCCCCCTGGACCACCTGGGCCTCCAGGTGAGCATCTCAGGGATCTTTGGAAGGTGGGGAATCATGGGGCACCGGGGAATATAGGCACTTAGTGAGGAAGCAGGCCCTGCTCCCAGGTGCAGGATCGGCTCTGTAAGTTCAGCGTTGCCTTTTCCTCACTCTCTCCTGCAAGACCTTCAATTCCAGGCCCCCCAGGCCCCAAAGGAGACCAAGGTGAGAGCCGTGTCGTAGGGAGTACAGGAGCCTGCATGTGCCCAGCATGCCCAGCTGGTGGCCAGGAGAGTTTGGATGAGGCTTGATGAGCTGGGGCATTTCTTCATTCTCTTGCCATATCCCTGGAGCATGGGGTAGGGGAGGCGTGATGTCAGAAGCTGTACACAGGATTCCTGCCTCTGCATTGGCCGGGTGGGAGGAGAGGCAGGAGCCCCAAGCCATGTCTGTCCCAGCCCTGGAGCCCCATCCCCTCCCCATGGGCCCCTTGAATTCACAATGTCTGGCTCATGTGTATCTCACAACTCTGAGCCTCCTTCCCTCGGGCCCCCCAGGCTCCTGAGGACACCAGGGTAGAGCAGAGCTGGCATCAAACAAAACCTGGGGTGGGGGTGGCAAAAGCTGGTGGTCCAAGAGCCTTTGGCCAGAGATCAGTGTGTGTCTCCATGAGTGACTGAGAACTTATGTGCTCGTGGGTGTGTGTGGGGGGGGGGGGGGGGGGTGCCATCTTCTGTTCCTTAAAGTGAGTGTATTCCAAATCCAGTGTGGTGGGGTGGGGGGGGGGGGTGCACTACTCTAGGTACTGTGCTCGTGGGTATGGGTTTGGGTGCGTGTGTGTGTGCATGTGTGTACTACTCCAGGTACTGACTGTCTATTCTGTCTTCCTCGGGCGAGCAAGGCATCCCAGGGTTCTCAACCTCAGGTAAGTGCTCAGCCCTCACCTCCACCCCACCGCCGCCACCACCCCCACCCCCAATGCAGGCTCTGGCTAAAGCCACTCCCAGCCCTGGCTGACTGCACTGTGTATGGTGTTGGCTTCCAGGTTCCAGTTCTCTGGGATTCAACCTGCAGGGACCACCAGGCCCACCAGGACCCAAAGGTGACAAAGGTCAGTAAGGGAGCAGCCAAGAAGGCAGTGAGGAGTAGGAGTAAGTCTGGCTCCCAGAGCCCAAAGAGTGACCAGCATATATGTATTGGTGCTAAAGCCTTGAGGGGAAGAAAGGAGAGGCTGAAGGGAGGAAGGGATGAGGATGTGGGGACACACACAGTCTCTGCCCAAAGGGAGCTTGTGGTATCATTGAGGAAACAGAGATATGAGACAACTGTTGAGCCACATGCTGATAGGTGTGGTTGGGCTTAACCAAGGAAGGCTTCCTGGAGGAGGTGATGTAAAAATGGCTTCTCATTTTGGATTCCAGGTGATCCTGGAATTCCTGGTGGTTCCTCTCAAGGTAAGAACCAAAGGTGACCGAAGTTCCTTTCCCCTTCTTCAAGGCTGGTCATTGCCAATGAGGACATGGATTCATTCATTTATTCAGCTATGACTCAGTGTTGATTAGGCACTTTCTCCACATGCTAGGATCTCTGAGCTGCCTTAAGGTTACATGTTAGTGGGGCAGAAGGGAAGAACCCCTGTGTGTGAAGGTGACTAACAATGCCAATGATACGAGATGGAGATAGAACAGGCCCTGGGAGCTGGGGGTGTTCAGAGACGAGGGAGACTGTGGGATGGTGAGCAAGCTGCCCAGAGAGGAGTGAGTGTTTGGCCTGGAGAGCTCCCATCTCTGTGCCCCTTGCAGACAGTGGCTGCTGCAGGCACTCCTATCCTCTCCTTTTGGGGAGCCTTCTCTTTGCCACTGTCCTTTCTACTACTGAGAAAGACCCTCCCTCCAGATGGTGGGAGCAGTGCCTGGGCCCCTTTGTCTGCCCCTAAGGTGGAGAAATCAGCTCAGGCTTTCTTTCTTCCAGGGGGATCATCATCTGGCACCATGTTCACGCAGGGCCCCCCAGGCCCCCCTGGACCGCCTGGGCCTCCGGGCTCCATCAGCAGCTCTGGCTTAGAGATTCAGCAGTACATCTCTGAGTACATGCAGAGTGAGTGCCAGGCCAGTCGGGCAGTGTGTGTGTGCGCGCGCGCGCGTGCGCAACTGCATGCACATCTGTGTTGGAGGTCAGCAGTCTGTATGGCCAGGCCCAGGTCTTCCACCCCTGCATCCGAGACAGCAGGGCCATGAGCTCCTGCCTGCTAGCTGCCCACACACACGACCTCAGCCTCACCCCAGTAGACACTCGCATACCCACACGCTTGTCCACATGCATACACAGCTACACACTCACTTTCACATGCGTTTATTCCCGACCACATCCCTGTACTCCCCATGGATGTGATTTCCACAAATGTGGGCAACAGAGCTTTGCTAAAAAATGGGCGGCTGAAGTCTTGTTGGTCCACAGCCCCCGAGCACCCTCTGACCAGCCGAGGCCACTGCCTCAAGTTTCTTTATCTGTAAGGAGACATCTAGGCTCCCTGCTTGCTCTGCCTTGGGCCCGAGTGTGGGGTGTGGTAGGCATTTCATCCGGTGCTTCAGGTCACCTCCATGGGAAGCACATGCCCACCTGGGCACAGGCTTGACTTTGCTTTGTTTGTTGGCAGGTGACAGTGTTAGGTCTTACCTGTCTGGAGTTCAGGGTCCCCCCGGCCCACCTGGTCCCCCCGGGCCTGTCACCACCATCACTGGTGAGACGTTCGACTACTCAGAGCTGGCGAGCCTCGTCGTGAGCTACTTACGGAGTAAGCCTCTCCCACCCCTGAAATGACCCTTCCCCGATGGCTCACTGTTCCCGGAACCTTGTCTCTTAATTTGCTGTTGGCTTTGCCTTTCTTCTGAACATGACATTCAAATCTGAACCCAGGGTAATCAGGCCCCCCTGGAGCTGGCTTCAAAAAGACTTTGTCACATGAAGAAATGCTGCATAGCCATGTTCTGTGAGCCTTCTTGCGGCTGAGGGCTGTGTCCTAAATATGTGAAATGGGATCCTACGGGCTGGCGGGATCTGGTAGGCCTTAGGCTAAAGTACCTAGATAACAAACTGCATTTACCCAACAAAATCAAAAGAATAACCTTCCACCTTTCCATGCTTTAAAAACAACCTCCTAATGCCCCCCTTGGTTCATCTCCCCCAAGTGGAAACAGCCCGTTGACCAGTCTGATTCTGGAGTAATGGGGGTATTGCTTCAGTACAGATACGCAGGTAACCCCAGCTTCCCTTCCCGACAGCTTCCGGGTACAGCATCAGTTCATTGTCGGCTGCCTCCATCACTTCTGAAGACATCCTGGCTGCACTGCAGCGTGAGTCTCTTGCAGGGGCTAGATGTGGGAGCCCCTTTGCCTTCTCCTGACCTCCCTTGTCAGGCACATCTTGTCCCTCTGAGCCTTGTGAGGGCTGCATAGGGATAGGGGAGGTGGTCTTTCAGGACAAGGAGCCACTCCCTCACTGCTCCCAACCACTGACGGAAAGGAGGCAGCAAATCTCCTTGCTTCCAGAGCCAGGCAACGGGCAGCTGCCCCTCAGATACCTGGAAGCTTGCAGATCCCCCCTCCATCCCCGCTTCTCCCCCCGCCCCCAGGCCTGAGAACCAGAGCTCACATGTCACTTGGCAGCCAGTCTGTGCAGGGAGACCAGACTGTCCGGTGGCCCAGGTGATGCTACCACATCCTTTCCTTTCAGGGGATGACGTGCGGCAGTATCTACGTCAGTACCTGATGGGCCCTCGGGGCCCTCCAGGGCCACCAGGAGCCAGTGGAGATTGGTCTCTCCAGTCTTTGGACTATGCAGAGCTGAGCAGCCGCATTCTCAGCTACATGTCGAGTAAGTATCTGTTCTTTGCAGGCCACGGTGGTCAGGAGTTCAGGCTGACCTTCCTTGAAATGTCCCATGACCCTCTCCTGCACAGACCCAGAGGGAGTGAGTGGCATTCAGAGCTATTCAAACCCGAGGCCGCAGAACAGGTCAAAGAGCCTGGTGAGGGAAGCCAAAATGAGTGTTGGGCACCGTCCTGCATGGAATTTGCACACGACTCCCACACTTCTCTATAGACACACAGTTCTCTATATACACACTTCTCCACACACACACACTTCTCGATACACATTCTCTATACAAACACACCTCACTTGTACATTTACAGACACACATCTATACATATAATCACACACACTCCTGCATACATACACATACACCTCCATACACACATCTCTCTATACACACACTGGTAGGATGGATATGAGCCCTTTGTAACCTATGCTCTTCCCAGGACTGGGGCCCCTCCTTGGCATCATTATCCTGGGTTATATGTCTGCGTTCCTCTTTCTGCCTGTCCCTTCCTACTGCCTCTTCCCTGTCTTGCCCCCACTTCTGGTTACATTGCTTGTCTGGCTTCCTCTCACAGGTGTTTCTATCTGCCTTCCCTATCTGATGTGAATCCATCACAACTTGGGATTTTGTTCCTCAGGTTCTGGAATTAGCATTGGACTTCCTGGCCCCCCGGGGCCCCCTGGCTTGCCAGGAACATCCTATGAGGAGCTCCTCTCCTTGTTGCAAGGTAAGGCGGAGCAGGGGACATCTGTCCAAGGGGTTTGGGATGGAAGGCAGAGCTGCCTGGCCCCGGCCATGACCAACTCCTTGCTTTTCTTTGGCATCTCAGGATCTGAATTCAGAGGCATTGTTGGGCCACCAGGTCCCCCTGGGCCACCAGGGATCCCAGGCAACGCGTGGTCCAGCATCAGCATGGAGGACCTCTCATCTTACTTGCACAGTAAGGCGTGGGGAGCAGGGGTGAGGAGGGCAGAGGGCTACATTGTTTTTATAAGGGCAGCTGTGGAGTTAAATCCACCTACAGTTACCAAGTCCTCCTGCAGCATGTACAGGGCTGGGCCCTGGGGGCCTACAGAGGGACATATGAGCTTTGAGGTGCTCAGTCCGTCCCATCAGCGGGCAAATTGGGGAGGGACATTGCTCCCAGGTGCAGCACTGCTCTAAGGGCAGCTCACGAGCCAGTGTGTCATCCATGATCAGGAGCCAGGCAGAGTTCAACCCTCAGGGGCAGGAGGGCTGAGGGGTGGGTTGAATGCAACTTAGGATTGGGAGAGGGAGGGCCAGTCAAGGGAGGTCATTCCCTGGTGGTGCCCTGGGTGTGAGTTCTTTCCTCGCCCTCTCCTTCCCAATAGGGGCCCCTGAGCTGGGAATTCAGCATTCTCACAGAGCAACGCCTGACCTTTTTTTCTCTTGCCTCCTGCTCAGCTGCTGGCTTGTCCTCCATCCCAGGCCCGCCAGGCCCCCCGGGTCCCCCAGGCCCTCGAGGGCCTCCGGGTGTCTCAGGAGCACTGGCAACCTACGCAGCTGAAAACAGCGACAGCTTCCGGAGTGAACTGATTAGCTACCTGACAAGTAAGTGCCCTAATGCTGCTGTCCTCTATGCCCCCTTCCCAGACCTTGCTTCTCCCTGTCAGCGGAGCAGAAGGCGAAGGACCCTGGGAGGCCAAATACATGACAGGCACTAGTCAGAGAAAGCCCAGTGCCTTGAAGTTCATATCCTGCTCAGGAGTGTTGAGACTCTGAGAGACCCCCCTTAACTCCCACTCTTTCTCTCCACCCAGACCTGAGCTCCCACTCATGCAGCTTCCTCCCCACAGGTCCTGATGTGCGCAGCTTCATCGTGGGTCCCCCAGGCCCTCCTGGGCCCCAGGGACCACCTGGAGACGGCCGCTTGGGGTCCATGGAGAGCTCCTACAGTCAGGGCGGCAGCTCATCAGCCAGCAGGAGCACCTCCTACAGCTCTTCCATGGGCGTAGGAGGAACCAGTGGAGGCTCCCTGGGTGAAGGGGGAGCCTTTGGCTCGGAAGGGGGCGTGTATGGCAGTGACAGCGGACTGTTCGGGGCTGGCTTTGCTGGAGGTCTGGATTACAACGAGCTGGCTGTCCGGGTGTCCGAGAGCTTGCAGCGTAAGTTGGGGCACTTAGGCCTCTGTGCTGTGGAGGGAGCGGGAGCATGTGAGCCGTTCCCCATCTAGGCTGCAGAAACTCACCCTCTCATTTTGGAGCACCCAGGTTGTGAGGCCAGCAATTCTGGAGTCAGAAGGACAGGGACTGAAGACAGGAAGCCCCAACCTAATTCTCAGTCAGCTTAGTTCAAGGGGCCCCAGACAAGACCAGAACCTCTGCTGCAGGGAAGGGAGAATATTGGGGTCTTTGTGCTTCGCTTTCCCACTAACTTGTGTGGGTCTCAGAAGTCTTTACAACTATGATGGTTTCTGCTGGGGCTGAGGGGAGGTTGTTGGCTAAAAGGCTTCTGATGAAAAGCCACAGCACAGAGAAGACAAGGAAGCCGCAGCGCTTTCCCTCCTGTCACTTAACCTCCTCTAATTGCGTTGGGAGCTAGACAGTCAGGGGTGCTGTGCTCCCACGGTGAAGAGTGTGCCCACACTTTCATGCTTTACAGGTCAGGGCCTGCTGCGAGGGCTGGCCCACACTGTTCAAGGCCCACCAGGCCGGCCTGGGCCCCAGGGCCCCCCGGGCATCAGCAAGGTCTTCTCTGCCTACAGCAATGTGACTGAGGACCTCATGGACTTCTTCCGAAGTAAGGGCCTCCCCGATTGTTTTCCCAACACACACCTTGCTGCACAGTCTCACATGGAGCCTGCTCCACAGAAACCAGTCTCCTGGAAAACCCCATTATTAACACTGAGATGCTAAAAATCTGACAAATTCTAAACTTTGTTTTCCTCTTACAAGCTCAAACTCTGCCACTACCTATGGGTGAACAAATTCCTTTATCTCCCCAGCTTCATGGTGACTGCTAGTCTAAGGCCTGTTTTTCTCCTTGCAGCTCATGGAGCCATTCCAGGACCCCCTGGGCAAAAGGGAGAGGTGGGCATCTCAGGACCCAGAGGTAAGTGGTGGCAGGAAATGGCCACCAGGATCCTGTGTAACAACCTCATGCTGTAAAGCAGCTCCCTTGCCAACGCTATGCTGGGCTCTGCCGCTCCTCCAGGCCCCACACTACTGCTTTACTTAGCATCTCTCTCTCCTCCTAGGCGAGAGGGGCCCTGCTGGGCCACCTGGCCGGCCTGGGCCACCTGGCCCTCGAGGGCCCAAGGGAGAAAAAGGAGACAAAGGTAAGCCTCCACTGCCACAGAGATTTGTTCCATAGCATGCCTGGAAAATTAAGGCAAATGTGAATTACTAAAGGCAGACCCTACCAACAATGTAATCTGCACAACAATCAAACAGCCAGCAGGGGAGAAAGGAAAGAGAGAGCCAATGCAGGGAGGAAAAGGAGAACCAATCTGGTAATGAAAGAGGGTAAACAATCTAAATAAATTGATAGTCTTACGAAAGAGTTTATCTTTCAAGCCAGTTTTGCAAGTTGTCACAGTTGCCATAATTGCCCAAGTTAAAGCCTCCACAGGCCACAAGATATTTTTTAACTTCCTACTCATCTTCTAACTTTCATCTTCTAACTTTCAGGTGACCAAGTCTATGTTGGGCGGAGAAGGAGAAGCATCGCCACCAAGCCATGAGCTACCTTTGGTGGAACAGCCCCCAGACCAGTTCTTGCAATGGCTTATGGTGCTTAGATCAAAATCTCTCCAAAGGATGAAAGCTGAAGTCTCAATGCCTACTGATACAGCACAGCCAAACAGTCAACTACACACTTTTTTTAGTCTGAAACAATATATACATATATAAATAATTCAAAGACACACCATCTGCAACAGCTTCGTTGGGTAGACTTGAGTAGCTGCAGTGCTGTGGCAGCAGACACACTTCTCTGCTATCAAGATGTGAGCTCCTTGGCCTCATTAACACTAGTTCAAGCCCTAACCTAGGAAGCCAGTTTCATACAAGTTGGCTCAGGAGTCCTTGAGCTCTGCCTGTAAATGAGCCCAGAAAATGGAAGATGGGGATGGTCGGGGGCACCTTCCTGTGGGCTACACTTAATGGGGGTGCATTCTGATTAATGCTATAAAGCTGTGCTGTCAGATCCTTCCTCCCCTGTTCACTCTGCATTCTCTAGTCACAGAAAACAGTTGGCTAAGGAGCCACTCTTGCAACTGAAAAAGTTAAGAAATTCACTTCTCCTGAAGGTGGCTACGGGGTTTCTAATAGTTATTTCTCGCTACATATAGTCCCACTTGCTTAGAAAGTTTGATGGTAGCTATAATCTATATCCATAGGTTCGTGCTAGAGTTTATAGATTCATTGTACTGAACTGGGCTGCAGCAAATAGAAAAAGGAGGGCAAGGGGCAAGAAGAGAAAGAGGGAGGGAAAATAGACTATCTACTGCTAGGGCAGGATGTCACCTGTTCTGCACTTAGCAAATGGCATTGGGTACTGGGTGCAGTTGGTTTTAAGCACTTTTCAATGTCTAAAAATGTTAATGTGGTCTATTAGATGAAAAGTCATTTCAAAAGTAAAATATCCAATTAAAGGATTTTTTTCCTTTTTTAATAGTGTAATGTGATCCATCTAACCAAAGTTAAGAAAAAAAAATATTTTGGGTTTGGGTTTGACTCTATTACAAACGCAATATTCTGGGACACAGTTTCTGGTATTTAATCATTGAGATCATTAAAGGCAGACCTTCATCTGGAATTAATAACTCAATTTGGGCAATTAGAAAGCATTTGAAGAGTTTCTCTATGCATAAATTACTTGAAATAAACACATGCAACAGATGAGCAACAAGATTACTTTCAGCTAATGTAGTGATTTATCCTGGGGCAAAGGAATTATAATGGCAGAGCAAGTAATATGGAATATCAAAACACCTATTAAGGAAAAATACACAAACATCAAATGCCCCACAGAAATGCATAGTAAACTCAGACATGCAAATTCAGAAGAGGCTACCATTGGCCCACTTTTGAATTTGTTGCAAACTGTGATGCTCAATTACTGGATAATTTAAAGTGGGGTTAAATGAAATCTACTTCTACACCTCTATTCTTCTAAAAGACTGAACCATTTATTTTTTATGTGGCCTCTACTGAGTGTATCCCATATTATCCTGGGGGAAAACATGACACTTAATTCCACTATATCAAACAACTGCTAGCAGCAACCACTAGTCAAGCACCAAACATTCTATATGGTCTTGTTTGTCTCCTTTTTCATATCCTGATAGTTACTAGATGTGAATCAATATAGGAATTCTAAAAAAATGAGTTCATAAGGCCTTCAGAATTTCAAACTTTTTACTTCCTAATGAAAAATTATTGTGTATAATAAATGACTACATTGTACCTTTTTAATATTTTAGTTTTACCTAAAAAGTCTTACCTAATGTCTGAGTCCATTTAGTTTTGTAATAGCAGTTTTAAGGGTATTATATCCCCTTTAATGATTCTTATCTTGATTACTCAGACATATGAGTTTTTCCCCTACTTAATAGATTTACCTTTCTAAGATATCCAAGGTCTTCACAGAATCCTAAGACTATGTGAATTAGGTGAAAGTCCAAACGTGCTTACCTTCTCTGGACAGGACCCAGAAAAAAACAGGCAGATATGTCCTCAGCTGGATGGCAACGACTCTGAGCCTTTTTGTTTCTATTTAAACACACGCACAAAAGTTAAGAATGAGCTCAATAGTGTACGATACTCCTGGATTAGAAAATGACATGCTTTGCCTCTTCCAGCCAAGCTGAACACTTACCAAATGATGCTGCCTAGTGTCTACTGAATCTTGCATGAACATATCAATGACAAAACGGTTATTTTTAGCAAAAGTGAGGTCATATGGCTTGTGAAATATTAGAAAAAGAATCCATCCCAAGGGGGAAAAGGGAAATAAAAAATATGTATATATACATATGTTGATGGAAATATTGTAAGCACCTCTAATAAGTCTGAAAGGCCAGAAGACCTAGAGGACTGCAAGTGTTAAAAATGTAGGCCCAAAAGAAGCTGCATACTGTTCTCACGTATGACAATCCTGTTTCAATGGTTCTCAATAAAAGACTGCTTTCTCCACATAGATTAAGAAACAACTTTATTTTTCATTTGTCAATCCCATGATTGAAAAGACACATTGCTCCCAAGTAGACAAGAGGCATAACCTGGAACAAAATTTTGAAAATTCAGTTTGTGAAGTTATTACACTGCAAATCAAAGAAGGATCACAAAAAGCTGCAGCCAACATTTAAAACTGGTATAACATTCTACCCGAAGCTTAGTAGCAGAAAATGTAAAGCTATATCAAAACCATGTCAGCCACAGAAAAGCAACAACAGAGGCATTAACTGTTGTGCCTTAAACTTAAGCATTTAAAATATCCCATTTCCCATAAAAGAACATTTCCCAGAAAAGAATTGATTTATTTAATCAGAAGACTATTAGCACTAGAACTAACTCTCCCCTTTTATCTCAGTTCTAGGTTTCCTTTAATACTATCTCTAGCTAATCATTTGACAGAATTTGGCTTCTCAGAAGAGACTGTCATTTAAGCACAGTGTGGGATGGGAAAAGTGTGTAGTTACAAGGGAACTAAGAAGAGTACAAAAGACAGTTGCTTCTGAAACTCGCTGATGCTTGAGAAATCAGAGACCCTCCATTAAAGTGGGTCTCATATGCCTGAGAGCTTTGTGCTTGAGGAAACACTACTTAGAGGTAGCTCTGGTTCTGGTTTATATTTAACTACAATTTGCTGTATCCTGTTAGAGGAAAGTTCGAATATTTTCAGCAAAGTATAAGCACTCAATTTCCTCCTGACCCACCCTATAGCTTCCCCATAGAAAAGGGTAAGAAAAAGCTTAATTGTGACTCCACATAATATAGCAGCTAATTCAGCAATTCACTCAACTATGGATTGACAGGACTAGGAAAGGCAATCTGGTGCAACGAGCTCTAAGAGCTAGACCTGCAGAAGTGTGACGGTCTGGTGTGTCTACAGCACACAGGGAGAAGAGGGAAGGGTGAGCAATTAGGGTACACATATGAACAATTTCTTTTATGCATTTCATAGCACATTCTGCCACAGCAACAACAACCAAATCAGGAATGGATTTGACTGTATTCTTTGACTTCAAAGAAGTCTGTGCCCCTCCCCCACTGCCCATCTACACTACATGCAAGAAAGAAAGATCACTATTATTTATTTGAATACAGGGCTTAAGAAGAAATGGGCACGGATGGGTACAAACAGCATATTCTGTAACAAAACACTTTTTGAAAAGATTTATGTAACTTTAAGTATTAAAATGAATGTTTCACCTCTATGTATGTATCACTCTGTAGTCCTGCGGACACATGAATATGGTCATATTTGAAAGAAGACTCAAGCATAAATACTGAATCCAAAGGGCAGTTTTAAGGGAGATACCAACAATTGCAAATAAACTTACCAGAGTGTCAACCCTTCTACTCTGAACCTCTTTCCTTTACTCAATACTCTGAATGTCAAGTTGAAAGGAATAAAAAGAATCAAATATTCAGACCAAAATGAATTATGTGCCACAAACTATTTAGCATACAGAATATAATTTAAATGATACTAAAAAAATGTCCACTGAAAATTTCAAAGGAGAGCATTCCTCCTCTTTCCCTCTTAAAATAAATCATTAAATACACTGAGTAACTTTATACTGTCATTTTTATCATAATATAAACAATTTCCATCATCCTGAATATTACTTTATAAAGATATATATTTTAAAAGGCTTTCAAAACATTTTTCAACCCAGCATTTGAGAATAAAGCATTAAAGGAGTTTTGTATACAGTAACACATTCATGTGATAAGTGTATGAATTTACAACCATACATAATATATATGTATATATATATATATTTTTTTATATATATATAAAAACAAACTTGGCCAGAAGTTAAGGCTACCTACAAAGTTGTCAAAGTAAATTATGCTTGTCAAAATAATTACAAAATGAAAATCATACATGCATTTAAATCATCTAAACCACTAACAAAATAAGGTTCAGCATTCAAAGTTTTCAAATTAACTGCAAGAAAGTGCTACAGATATTTACATTTCCTTAATAAGTGTTCCCACAGTTACATTTAAATTTTCATCAGCATCAAATGTAATGTAACAAAAACTGAAACTTGTACAATTTGGTACCTGGTACTCTTAAAAGAGAAAAGGTTGCAAATGGCAGGCAGCATCACTTACTGTCTCACACAGCACAGTACAGTTCATAATACTGTTTGACCTGACACATGCTTGAAATTTTAAGCCTCAAGAGGGACTAGGAGTGATCATTTCATTAATAATTACACATATCAGCAACCACATGGATAAAGGTTTCAGGCTTTCCCACTCAAATAATTTAAGCATGGAACAAAATAAAACCAAAATATAAATGACTATTTCAAAACAACTAAGTCATTTCCAACATTTGCCTAAATATTTTACTTAATTTTTTAAAAAAGTATTCTGAATAAATGCCTCTTTTAAAATCAATTTTAGAAAATACATTTATAAATATAACTCAGCCAGAAGGCCTCTGACAGTTTTCAATGAACAGAATTTGCTGAGATGGGAAAGGTCATTTAACTAGCTCATGTATTATTTTAAAAAATAAGCTGGGAGAGAGACCCATCAATTGGTCTCTCTTTTTTTTTTTTAATTTGGTGAATACAGTTCCAATTTGGACATCTAAAAATTCTCTTTTTTTTCATGTTTTCAACCATGTACACCACGTTTAGGATGAAAATTTTTATCAAAGGTAAAAGAACCAAGATTTTAAAAATTATAATGCTTAATGCTAAGGATGTTTTGTCCCTGTTGAATTAAAAAAGAAAATCCCATTTTAGACTCAATTGAAATTTAGTGTTTTAGGCACTATCTTAATAAAACTAGCACCCTTGAATACTAGCTCAGGCCTAAACAGGTAATTATATTAGATTACTGAAATATTTTTTCTCTTTTAAAAGAGTTTGTTGATATTTTAAAGATAAAATTGATTTAATGAATCAGTATTATATTTTGAGCAATTCCTAGGTTTTTCATGAGAGCTGATTCACCAAGAGAAAATTATTCCAACTCTCTACAGCAGAGTTCCAACTACAGAATTCAGGCATCATTGAGAAAAAGATATTTACTAATACTCAGTGAAATAACAGGTTTTTTAAAATAACTTTAAACATTATATTTCTAAGAGTTTTTTAGGTAACAGCGTCTAAAGAACACAATCTTTAAGATTAATATACAAAATCACCTTAGGGAATTACTGCAAAATGCTTCTATGCCAACATGGCCCAGCATCTGTCTTAGTTCCTTTCCCTTCATCTTTGCTAAATAAACAAAACAAACAAAAAAACTCCTAGAAGGTGAGGCAGGTGATTGTCTTCATGCACTCTCTAATGTAGACTGTGGCAGAAGATGAAGAGAACAAAAGGACATATTTCAAAAGCCAAACTAGACCACAGAATACTTCCCATTGTTACGATCCAGTGGAATGCAAGCTAGGGATAGGATAGAATTTGGAAATTCGGCTCTGTGTTGATGGGTTAAGGCATTCAGACTCCCCAGTCATTTTAAAGAACACTTCCTGTTCCTGCAGTTTCCTGGCAAATTCTTCTTCCAGTGTCTTAAAAAGGAAGGGAAAAGGAAATTAGGTACTGGTATTTCAAACAGAATTTACTCTGGTGGCCAAGATAAAACTATTTGCCCCAAACCCATTCTCTGTATATTATTCTATGGAAGACCAGACTGCTCAATAGTTAGGGTCAAAGGCTGTGCACAGCCCTAGGTTCAATTCAAGTCTTGGCTCAGCCATACTAATGGCTAACTTGGGTCAATTACTTAACTTCTCTATCTTACAGAATCATTTCATTCTTCTGCTATAAATAGGGAAAACACCACCCACCTCACTGGGTTGCTGTGTGAGGATTAAATGTGATGATGATGTACTTAACACATACTTGGTACTCAATAGATGGCACCTACTATTATCTGTCACTCCCATGTGACTTACCATTTTCTATTTTTTATTTTGATTATTGATGTGCATGTTTCTTCTACCACACTGGACTATAAACTGTTTAAAGTTAAAACCTAAATCAGATTCAACATTATATCTCCATAATACAGAGCAAATATAAGTGCTTGATAAATATCTGAGGTATCAATGACTTTGCAGAAAAGTGATTCAGGGATAAAGTGCTGCTACAGAGGTACAAAGTATAGAAGAAGATGGAAGGATACAAGAAGGTTTCTCAGAAGAAATGAAACATGAATTTAGTCTTGAAGTCAAGATAAGAAATTAATAGACGGGATGGGGAAGGCATGCCAGACAAAGAGAGCTGAAACAATGCAGAGGCAGGAAACTGCAAAACTGGTTTGAGTAATGGTGATTATACCCTATTAGAGGCCCAGTGCACAAATTTGTGCACCAGTGGGGTCCCTTGGCCTGGCCTGCGGGATCAGGCCAAAACCAGCTCTCCAACCGCAATCCCCCAAGGGGTACCGGATTGTGAGAGGGCACAGGCCAGGCCGAGGGACCCCACCAGTGCACGATCAGGGCCAGGGAAGGACGCAGGAGGTTGGCCAGACAGGGAGGGACCGCAGGAGGGCTCCAGGGCATGTCCAGCCTATCTCGCTCAGTCCCGATCAGCCCAGCAGCAAGCTAACCTACCGGTCAGAGCATCTGCCCCCTGGTGGTCAGTGCACGTCATAGCGAGCTGTTGAGTGGCCTTAGCATATCATTAGCATATTACGCTTTGATTGGTTGAACGGATGACCAGACGACTGGACACTTAGCATATTAGGCTTTTATTATATAGGAAGGAGGATACTGAAACGTAACCTGGGATCAAAGTGGTTAGAGGAAGATGAAGCTAGAAAGGTTGACTGTGGCCAATGTGTGGCACTATGAAGGCTTAAAAGTCAGACTGAGCCCTGGACGGTTTTCTCAGTGGTTAGAGCATCTGTCTGTGAACCAAAGGGTCACAGGTTTGATCCCTGACCCCAGGTTTGGGAACGTGAGGAAGGCAACCAATTGATGGCTCTCTCTCACGCTGATGTTTCTCTCTCACATTGATGTTTCTCTCTCACATTGATGTTTCTCTCTCTCTCTCTTCTCCCCTTTACTCTCCCTTTCACTGAAAAATCAATGGAAGAAATATCCTCAGGTGAGGATTTTTTTAAAAAAAGTCAGATTGAGGTATTTACATTTTTTTCTGAAAGAACTAAAGATTTATCAGTACCACTATGACAGTATCAGAAATGTTCTTGAGGGTAAATATTCTGGTGATGGTAGGCAAGTAGGAAAAAAGAAAAGAAGCTAGAGACCGGAAGGCCATTAGGACATTATTGAACAATGTTAAGCAAGTAGTAAGATGATCATATGAAAAAGAGAAATATTATGATTGAATGTGGGGTATCATGGAAATGAAAAATAATTCAGGTTTCTAGCCTAGATGTCAAGAGAACAGGAATGTGGGAAGAACATCTGTTGGTGAAGGGACTATAGAGAGAGGGAAAAGGTGAGACATAGATGAAGAAAAAAGGATGTTAAGTTTAGTTTTATCTCCCCTGAGTTTAGAATCTTTAGTCAACATTCAACAGGTGTATAATGACCATTATAATGTGCAGGAACTATTCTAAAAGTTAGGGATGTACCGGTGACCAAGCGATAATGTCCCTGCTTTCAAGGAGCCTACATTCTTGTGAGAGAAGACAAACAATAAACAAATGTATCTGGTGGTGATGAATGCTATGAGGAAAAACAAAGAAAGGTGAGGGGATAGAGAGTGTTTGAGGTGGGCATGGAGTCTATTTTATATATAGCGATCCAAAAAAAGAACCTTTGATGAAATGATATTGGAACAGAGGCCTGAATGAAATGAAGAATGGAACATCCAGGTGGAAAATGGGAGCTCTGAGAATGAACCAATAATAATAAAACAATAAACAATCTACACTAATAAAAGACAAAGATGCTAATTGACTGTACCTTCGCTATGCCCAAGCCACGCCCACCAGCCAATCAGAGCGAATATATGCAAATTAACCCAACCAAGATGGCGGCCAGCAGCCACAGAGCTGGAACAAGTAGGAGGCTTGGTTGCCCCAGCAATGGAGGAAGCCAAGCTTCCTGCCTGCGGCTGTGGCCTCCGCAAAAGGCAACAAAGTTTCAATTATAGAAGCTAAATAAATCCCAGATACCTGCTTACAGCCAGCCTCCACTGGGAGCTTGGGTGGCTGGGGGCCGTGGCCAGCCTGCAAACAGCCATCAGCCCCTCACCCAG
>NW_005370043.1:2175758-2190630 GCF_000412655.1 Myotis brandtii
AAATTGACCCTAACAGCAGAACGACTGGGAATGACTGGTCACTATGACACACACTGACCACCAGGGGGCAGACGCTCAATGCAGGAGCTGCCCCCTGGTGGTCAGTGCGCTCCCACAGGGGGAGCTCTGCTCAGCCACAAGCCAGGCTGACGGCTGCCAGTACAGTGGTGGTGGTGGGAGCCTCTCCCGCCTCCTCAGCAGCACTAAGGATGTCCAACTGCAGATTAGGCCTGCTCCCACTGGCAAGTGGACATCCCCCGAGGGCTCCCAGACTGCCAGAGGGATGTCTGACTGCCAGCTTAGGCCCAATCCCCCGGGGAGCGGGCCTAAGCCAGCAGGTGGTCATCCCCCGAGGGGTCCCAGACTGCGAGAGGGCACAGGCCTGGCTGAGGGACCCCTCCCAAGTGCACAAATTTTTATGCACTGGGCCTCTAGTAATAGCAATAATAACCATTCATTGAACCCTGACCACGCTCAAGTACTGGGACTACTGCTGTGCATGCAGCACTCCCTTTAACTGTCTTAACCCCACTAAGATAAATTTTACAAATAAGGAGAACTAGACTTAGAAATGTTAAATAACAAAATTAACCAGTGTCAACAATGATATTGTAATCCAGATCTGTATGACTTTAGAATTTGTGCTCTATACAATCCCTACTATACAAGTTTTGGGATTGTCCTTAAATATGCAACAGTTGAAGCCATGACTAGCTACGAGGACAGAACTAAGGATGTAAAACTGGGAAATGTTTACACTTCAGGTGCCTGGATGACAAAGAAACGGTGATAAAGAGCACAAAGAAGAGAGTATACCACAAAAGTGAGGCAAGAAGAGAATTTTAAGAAACAAGATTTATAATCAGAACAATTAGATAATGTCATAGGACCTGGTTATTACCAACTCACTTGTGACCAGTTAAAGTTCAATTTGGGAGTTTGAAGTGAAAGCTAGACTGCAAAGAGTTAAAAGAAACTAGAGAAGAGAATTCTCACTGTTTACCCTTCCATGCCTTTTGAATTCTGAACCATATGACTGTATAACCTATTCAAGAATTTAAAAATAAAATTTAAGTTAAAAAGCCACACTATCAACTGACTTGGTCATTTCACTTCCTCTAGAAATGTTAACACAAAATAGGTGTGAAATTCATATTACTGTAATTCATTGATTGGATGAATAGAAGAAAGGAATGGTTGAAATGTACAGCAGGCAAGAAGCCCAAGAGAAAATAAAGCTTTAAGTTTGAGAGTTAACAAAGGGAGGGGATCATATAGTGATAACAAGAACTGAATGGTTGACCAACTGGACCAGGCTATCAGACAGCCAAGTGCAAATAAGGAAAATGGGTAGCTGGTTAGATAAAGGCAGGGAAGCCATTCCTATGTTATTAGATTGTCAATTTACATAACACCTCATGGCCTTGCAATCTGGCTCCCTGTCAACCTGTCTAAACCAAGCTGTCATTACTTCCTTCTCCCCTTCTCTAATGCCTACACATATGAACACACTCCCCCTATGGGGAGCTACTTATAATTTCTGTACACATTACCTTCAGTCATTTTCTTCTCTGTGCCTAAATTGCCTCGTCCCACCCCAATCTGTCTGTTCACCCAGTAAGCTCTTACTCATCCTTCAAGCCCCTCTTGGCTTACAAGGCATCTCCTCTCAGAAGCTTCCCTGAGTTCCCCACGAAGACCTAAGCACTCCTCCTCCTTGGCTTGCACACTGTGCTCCTCTCCCCTGTATTTTGAACTTAGCTCCTTCAGTACAGCAATGATCCTACTGACCTGTAATTGCTTGTCACCAGATTCTGAACCTTTGGGGGACAGAGATTTTGTCTCCTCTCCCCTGTATCTCCTGCATCTGACACTCCTTAGGTAAAGAGCCAATAGCTGGGAGGATGAGTGGATGGATGGATAGACGGACGGACAGACGGATGCAAACATTTTAATTAAAGCTTTTAAAATTACCTTTTTCCTAGGTCTCAATTTCTCTCTCCATTCCTTTAATTCCTGGCTGTGCTCCTCATCTAACTCCTTTAGTTTCTGAGTCTCATGCTCAACCAATAGATGGCATTTTTCATTCTGGAAATAAAGTTTGGGTTAAAAAACTTCAGATCAACAAAGTAACTTTTCACAAATACATTATCTTCCAAAATAATAAATTATTCATCAAACACTAGGCTACTACTGAGGTTCAAATTCTCCTCTAAAAACC
Organism: Myotis brandtii; assembly: GCF_000412655.1. NCBI lineage: Eukaryota > Metazoa > Chordata > Mammalia > Chiroptera > Vespertilionidae > Myotis > Myotis brandtii. The sequence continues at coordinate 2,177,980 of NW_005370043.1, forward strand.
AAGAGCCAAGAATTAGGAAATGAGTCATAGCTTCATCTTTGCAAGTTTAGAAGCTAGGTCTATTACCATATGAAAAGAACTTAACTAGGTAGCATTAGTTTGATCCTGCTTTTCCTTTCTAAGGTTTACTCATAAAACTGACACTTCAGAAGGCAGCTTGTATGCATTTTACCCGTTGTTACCAAAATATAGGATTCAGAAATCTTCCATTCTGGTAAATTAAGCAAATATGTAGAATATCCAAAATGCATACACTACTATAAAATTCTAAACATTTTAGGCTATCTACTAGATTGGGTTGCGTATTCCAGGTAAGGTTCAAAAACAGTCCTCTCTAAAGTAATCTTTAAATTTCTTAGGGAAAAATTCTCATATATTTAGTTTATCACCTTTTTCATGAACCTAGAAGAAAATAAGCTATTTCTCCCTAAATCAAATTTCAAATTCAGAATCTGATAATGAAACTGCTTAGATCATTTTGAAAACTTTGTTCATCTTCTTTGCAAAACATACTAAAAATACTCAATACTACTTTTGAAAGACTCAACTTCTTAGGTTATAATTTAGCTTCATGCTATATTATAGTTACATATAATACAAACAAGTGCCTATGATACTAAAGTGATCTTACTTTCGGTCTGTAATAGGAAACAGATTCCAGCATTTTCATGAGTAAAGTGAAGCTTACTTTGATTAGCTATTATTTTCCCAAACCCGGTGCTGCTCATCTATTACCAGCTTTGTCTTAGAGCTTCCATATCTAACCTGCAGCTGATGCAGCTCTCGGACATTGGCTTCACACTGCAACTGAAGATCCCGCATTTGATTTTCATGTTTTTGATGCTGAGCCATCCTCTCATTTTTCTGCCTCTTTTCTTCTTGAGCAGCAAACTGTAAATAAGAAAATTAAAAGCAAATATGGTTAACAAGCAATGTAATTTCTGTATCTTCCAAAGGTATAATTAAGAAATTTACTAAAGCTTAAAGTACAATAAATTAAAGATGCATGTAATAATATATTGTGACTCAAGCTGGAGTCTATTTTATGGGGAGGGGAGGACTTCTGATTACAACCTTGTTCCTCCCATCAGCTTAGTGACTGACCTCAGTTAATTTGTGTGTGGGACTTCTGAAATATAGTGAAGTCTTATGTTTTTACTTTAAAAGCTGTCCAAGTCATCTCATTCCCAAGGCTAATTTTAGGGCCAATATAATCCAGGACCTGGTGTGGGGCATAGGAGGGAAGGCTCTGCCCTCTGTGGCCATCACCCTAGGAAGACTAAGTTGGTACATGCCATATATCTAGCCCCAACCCACAGAGCCAAAGTGAACATCAATAAGTGCAATAAATGTTTACAACACAATCATGTGACCCTTCTAAAAGTCATTCAAATATTCTTAACCTAAAAAAGAAGACAGTAATTTGCTTATTTACCTGTTTAATTTTTTCACGGTCCTGATCTGGTGTGGCCGTTGAGTTAATTCTCAAACTTTTCTTAAACATGGCCATTCGAGTCTTGGCTTCACTACGTTGAATCTTAGGCAGTCTTGCTCTTTCTTGAGTCTGTCTGTTTTTCAATTCCTCAATAAGTCGTTGATTGTAACGCTGCATTTGTTCTGTTTCCTAAGAAAGTTTTAAACAGAATCCAGTTGATGTAGATATAATTTAACACTCAGTACCCACGCATATGTTCAAACATGCCATTTTGTTGTTGTTGTTTCCCAAAATTACTCTCTCCCTTATTGCATAAAAATCAGCAAAATATTAGCCAAAAAATAACTTCTAGGAAAAATGAAGCTATTAGTAATAAGAGTCTTATGTTGAAGCTCTCTTTTACTAAGTATAGGGAGTCCACATTTTTAAGATACATGAACCACAAATAGAGCCACAATAGCTACTTTTGAGAGACCAAGATGAAGATTATCAAGGCCATTAGGCATTATAATTAGTTACCTTCCATGGAATTTGTAGAAAAGAAGTTTGCAATCATGATCGACATACAATTAATTACTCCAAACTTCATCAAAGACATTTTAGGATAAAATAAAGAAATCTGAAACGAATTCTCTAAGACGTATAAGTTTCAAAAATGAAATCCTCATTCTGCAAACTTTAAAATGAACAAAAAAGTAAATAAATTTTCCTTTCATTAACCTTCTCATGGCGCTTCAGTAACTGATGTCTTTGCATGAAATACTGATCTTTAAGTTGCTGTTTGAGCAGCTGGTGTTTTTCTTGTAAGTGTCGTTCTTCAAGCTCCCAAATTGCAGCTTCTCGAGCTAGAAGAAGAAAGCAATTTTCAAAAATGTCATTTTGATCTTTTTACTAATGTACTTTGGATTTCATTTTTTTTACATAAATTTACATAAAAGTTATCTATATACACTTCTGAGCTATAAATAAAATATTACCAATGTAAAGATAACATCTATTACTACTTTCAGTTCTGTTCTAATGTCCTATAACAGAGAATGCCACACCCCCAATACCAAAATTCTATTTAATCATCTTCATGAGAAATTAAAAAAAAAAATCTAAGCTATTACTTAGGGGAAATAAGTGGTTAAAATCCCATTCTATCATGTAGCCATTAAGTATACCAACAATTTTAAGACATAATGAGAGTATGTAAAATTATTCAGGTACATTTCTAGCATCATCTGGACAAAAAGATGTTTTAAGGAATATATTTATTTTCACTTGTACTGTCATAAAGGAATTCTATAACTCACAGTATTTTATAATTTTTTTCCTCTTATTTACCTCAACTTTATCTTTCCCTATACCACTCTAGCAAAGGAAAGCATTCAAATAATTTTCAAGGTATAGCTCCGCAATGTTTTAGAGATATCATTCTATATGTACACATATGCTGCATAATTGCATATACCTCTCATGAGTTGCTGCTTGTTATTCAGGCACTCTCTCTCAATATTGGCTAACTCTGCCTTCTGCTGCTGGATGATCTTCTTCAGAGAGCCATCTAATTCTTGTTGTTGCTTCTGAACAAACTCTTGTTCCTATTAGACATAGTTAACCATCAGTTAAGAAGTTATTTACTGAGCAAAACATCCATTTATCTGTATGACTGTATATATTAGTGGTTATCAAGATTTCTAAACCAAGTTTCTAAAGTTAGTGAAATTTTTAAAATACCAAGATTATATAGTGTATAAATAAATGTATTAGTCACCCAATTCAAGCCTAGGAAAAAAGTACTAGAATACATAATATTCTAAACTCATCATTAAGACTAACACATACAAAAGAAGTCTATTATCCACTCATAATTAAAATGCCCTGTTACACTGACATCTTTGGGAAAATAATAAATTTACATCTTCTAAAACTGACTATCCATTCCAGTATGGTGTGGATAAAACAAGAACAAACAAGAAATGCCTTTTGGAAAGAAAGGCCATGAACAGCAGATAAATAAAACAGATGTCAGAATTTTAAACACGATTTTTCTGACAAACAAAGAGTTAGGAAGAAATACCATGCCTATACTAATAGAGAAAGATAGTTTCTGTGTCAACAGCCTGTGCTTAAAAAGAACAATAGTTTGAGGACTTAATAAGAAATAGTGCATTGCTAGAGAAATGTGAACTAGGAATAGGAAAGTGAGCTACATTTATAAATCTATAAACAAAATTCCTTATAATCAGAGAACTCTTCTAACATGTTTGGGATTCACTCACCCATCCAACAAATATTTACTGAGTACATACTATGTATGTAAATACCAAATTTATGCTTTAAAAATACCCTTTGGTTACTGTGTAAGAAAGGATAAAGTGACTTATGATCTTTATCCTAGAACATACATTTACAGAAGAAAAGGAACAATATCCAAATTGAAGGAATGTAAATTTTGCCCAGGAAATGTTTGGATTTCTACCCCTCTCTTGGCAGTTAGAGCAGTTTGTGATTAGCTCAAGGGATATTCTGATCAATATGAGTGTAGATTTAAAAATTTAGTGTTGAAGCACCATTTCACCTATAATTCCTCCTCTTGCATATCCTAGAGAAGATAAAACCCTAACATCCTTTTGGAACTAATTTTTGGGCCTCAAACAGAGTCTCATAGATCTAAATCACAACCAGCCTGGCCTTCAATGCACAAAAGAACAAGTCTAGCAGTGCTCCTCAAGTCCTTGCCTTACTACTGTCCCTGGAGGTGAGGATCAGGTCTTACCATTCATGACATCCTGTAATTCGGAGTCACAAAAGCTACTGTCTCATCTGCATCATAATTTGTATTTTAGCAAAAATACAAATATACAGTAGCAAAAAGGCTAATGAATTGCCTCTATAAATAAAATTGTCAACTTGACTACAGATACCTATATAACTTTATCACAGCAAAAAATAAATAAAACTGAATATTTAAATTCAACTATATAGAATAAGGTCTTTTGAGTTTTATTTAAAGAGATGCAAAATTTCTATGCCTATCTTTTAAGCAGTTACAACAAAGAAAGTTGTTCAAGCTTCTCTTTGTCCTACAGTAAATATCACTTGTAATAAAAATTAAATTGTTTCTCTAATTTCATTATAAAATTTCTATATGCAAACTTATTAAACCTACATTAGCTGGCAGACATATCAAAGGGTTTTCTTTTGTTCAACATTATTTGTCATTGGTTTGCATAAAAAACTTTTAAAAAATGTGTGTGATCCTGGCCAGGTAGCTCAGTTGGTTGGAGCAACGTCCCATACCAGGAGGCAACCGATCAATGTTTCAATCTCTCTCTCTCTCTCTCTCTCTCTCTCTCTCTTCCTCTCTAAAAATCAACAAAAAGACATATCCTCAGGTGAGGACAAAAAAAAATATTTATGTGTGATGGGTCCAAATTAACTAGCATAAATATAAATATTACATTTAGGCTCAAAAATATCAAGTGCAAAAATACAAGATGGGGCAAATACATATTTATTTATACGCATTTATATTGAAAATTAAAAAGGTATATACAAATCAGTGCCACTCAAATGCAATTTCTTGTCAATGCCAATTTTGGTCACATTACTGTTATATATTTATGTCTAGATAAACAATATATGAATTCTATTAAAAGAAAACCTTTAAGTAAGCAGTGGGCCCCTTCTCTTAGTATTACACTTTCAAAAGTTCAATAGTAGCCTTAGCCAGTTTGGCTCAGTGGATAGAGTGTTGGCCCTCAAACTGAAGGGTCTCAGGTTCAATTCCAGTCAAGGGCATGTACCTGGGTTGCAGACTCGATCCCTGGCCCCAATCAGGAAACATGCAGGGGGCAACCAATTGATGTGTCTCTCTCACATCAATATTTCTCTCTGTGTGTCTCTCCCCCTCCCTTTCACGCTAAAAATCAATGGAAAAATATCCTCAGGTGAGGATTAACAACAACAACAAAAAGCAGGCAGAACTAGCATTGCTCTGCTCCAGAAGGTAAAATACAGGATCAACAGGAAAGAGTCAAGGTAGGCAATATATGGCAGTACTTCCTAACAACTAGTTAGCAAAAACACCAGCTGCCTTACAGAGCTATGAACCTGAATAATTAAGCAGAGTCTGAATGATTACACAGTCAAGAATAATGCTCGGATAATTGTTTATATTAAAGCTAAAAATTACCTGAAAGGTCTTTTACATACTAATTAATATATTTTATTACCTCAAAAGAAATGAAATTTTAATATTATTGAGCTTTCATTAAATTTCCTTACTCCACAAGCCAAGTACAGTATGTTCACAATGGAATTTTTTAGTTAGAAATTACTCTTAGGCTCTAAATGAAAACTGATGTTATATTCCAAAAAGACTGTACAAATTACATTCATCCAATAAAAAAATTAAGAGATCAATCTGATCACTGGAAGTAAATACTTTTTAAAAGGACACATAAATTATAAAATGAGTGCCCATTAAATGTACAAGTTTGAATTTTGATAAGTAATTTTAATTTTATCGTATTAATCAGATATCTATGAACATGAAAAATACAACTTTGTGTTTTAGAAAACTGTAAGAAAGGGTTATAATATATTGGGCTATTTGTACAGAATTTGATCATTTTAACTCAAAAGAAAAGCTAACAATGGTAATGATCAGAAAAGTGATCGTAATTCATAATTTCTCCCTCTCGTTAAAAAAATTAATGTTTTGTTTACTCTTTTAGAAAACTATAAGTCCAACAGCTACCAATAAAAAAAAAATTAGTCTAATTTCAGGAGAGGGGAAAGAGGGGGTTGAAATCAAGCTGTATTCTATCTACTCCAGTTGTATATATCAAACGTAACAAACAAAAATTAGAGTGTTAAATGAGCTAGTCACTCCCTATAGAAACTGTGAGAAAGAATACAGCCTAGAATTCCAGACTTAATTTAAAACTACAAGAAGAATAGCAATTCACTATTCATTATGGAAAATTGAATAGTGAAAACTAGAGTTAAATGGAACTACAATCACCACTTTTAATATGTCTTTTCTGACCATATCCATAATTAAAACAGCTACATAAACATATATGCAATCAAAATGTCACTTCACACAAAGATAAAAATCTAACCACAGCATTCAATTTCTCACATGTGCAAAGTTCATAAAATACTATTGGGAAGATATTTCTTAAAAATATGAAAATCTCAAATTAAAAATTGTGGTGGGGTAGATAGAAAAAGAACACTGTATTAGAAGTGTTCTAGTTCTAATCTCTTAGTGACTTTAGGCAGATCACTTAGACTTCTGAACCTTGATTTCTTCATCTGTAAAATGAATACACTCCATCCCTCCATTAGGGTGGTGGCAGTGAGAATAAAATGTGAAAACTCTGAAGAATACTGTACTAAAAAGGTCATGTCAAGTTATTAGTTATTGTCATTACTGACATTATCATCTATCAATCTTCTATGGTTTTAACAAATAAAGCTAACAATGAAAAGGCACATGTGAGCCAAAGAAAAAGCAGGTAAAACAGGATAAGGCATCCTCCTACAGGCACGCGGGACTTACGTCCTGCATTTGGGCGTTGAAGACTGCACAAGATGACAACTGAAAAGACTGAATCATGGCCTGAGCAAGACCCTGTGGATCAGAATACAATGCACCTCCCAGGTGAGAATATAACTGAATGACTTTTTATAAATGGAAAAAAATAATTATACAAATGTTGAGTTTCTTGAGGCATGGAACAGAGGGGCCTCTTTCTCCTCTGTAAAATGAAGGATTTGAACTAGATCAATGGTTTCCAAACTCTTGCTGGCATTTTTTTTAAATCAGTCAAGCCCTCTTTTAAAAAATTCACCAAAAATACATAACATTTATAAAACAGATAAAAAGTGGTGCTGCATGAGTTGAAGTGGAAGCAGGGGCCGAGAGCCCCAAAGTCCTCACTTTTTGAAGGATTCTCAAGGTACTTCTTCTAAACTCAAGAGCTACTGGAGGCTCAATTTGAAAACCACTGGACCAGATGATCAAATACATTCTAGCTCCATGAATATATGGCTATTATTTATAAACACTCAAAAAAAGTTTAAAATAGACTCTGTAATCAAGTTTTAGCACCTTCATTAAAAGCAGTAGCTAAAGAGAAATAGTTTTGAAATTTGTTTTACTAAATTCTTCATTAAATTTACAAAAATAATTATTACTTTCAGCTTTCATTGGAAAATATAGTCTAACACACAAAATTATATGAATAATCACCAACAAAGTTTTATTAAAGTATAGGATGACCTAATTCATTCAACACTAAATTCTCAATTTCAACTCTATAGTCTGATATATTATCCTTTGGAATTTAAAAAGTTTACATTCCTTTACAAGGCAAAAACTATATTATTATTATTATCTGATATAAAATCCAAATTACTCAAAAACATACGTACAACCAGCAAGGACTTCCCTTTCACCTAATAACAAGAAAAGGCCAACAACCACTAAGCTAAGCTGCTAAGAGTTTATATTTGGCACAAAAAGGGTAGCTTAAATATGAGAGGCAGTAAGTATGTTATGGTGGTTCAATGTGGAACTAAACTTGGCTAGACAAGTATTCTGGTTCTACCATTAACCAGATGTGTGATCTTAGAAAAGTCACTCAACCTTCCTGTGCTTTTAGTTTCCTCACTGTAGGATGGAGGTAATAAGAGAAACTACTTCATATATTGTGAGGTGAAATGAGTTTATACAGGTAAAGCATTTAGAACAGTGCTTGATACATAGTAAATGCTATGTTTGCTATTTAGTGATCTTCATACCAGTCAAAAGAAAACTTTTCACTATTAAAATTTTTAATTCTGAGATATTTATTCTTTTTTATGGTATTAAAATAGTCTCTCCTTTGAAATGATGGTGACAAGTAAATGACAGTTTTAAAATATCCTTACTTGGCAAAAATAAAATTTTAATGACAATCCATTTGTCATGGTCCCTAATGTTTTTTGGTTATATTTTGTGTTCCTTTTCATGGGTCTATAAAGTTTAAAAGTCTGGGAACCACTTTTGAAATTACATAAGACCACATTTAAAAGATGATATAAAGCAACAGTTAATATATAATCCATGTCTCTTCTTCCTTTCATTGACATTTGTAACTATAAATTGAACTCACTTTTCTTTGCCTCCAAGCTGAGTGCAAACTTAATTTAAAAAAAGATGATTCCTTGTAGAGTCACATGAAATTCTATATAAGAATATATTGAAAATACTAATTTATCTAATTAAATAAAGAATTCACTCATCTTATTTGGCTCAGCCTTATAACCTAGAATCAAATTTATATGGGTAAAAATAGTCTATTTTTTTAACTGCTAGATTCTGAGTCAAAAAGAAAAACAACAGACTTATATTTAAAATTGGGCTCAGCCGGTGTGGCTCAGTAGTTGAACATAGACCTATGAACCAGGAGGTCACGGTTCAATTCCTGGTTAGGGCACATGCCCGGGTTGTGGGCTCGATCCCCAGCATGGAGCATATTAGCAACTTAAATGTCACCATTAGTGTGCCTTTAGTACTACATAAAGAATGCCCTGGGAACCTTTGTATGACATACAAAGTCAATAACATAATAATTACACTTAGAAATTACCCTTTCAACCATGGTTTACTGAGCTGTTAGAATAATGCCGCTTTCTGTTTTTAGTAGCATTAAGCTGCTGCTGTTACCTGAGCATGCTGGGTTTGTGCAAGCTCCTCTTTCCTGCGTTTCATGAGCTCTTTTCTCAGCTCTTTGGGTGCACTCTCCACTTCATTTATAACCTACAGTGTATAAGCATGCAGGAGGTGGGGAAATACTTTCTCCACAGCAAGCATTTATGTGAGCAAACTACAAGTCAAATATTAAAGCTGTTAAAAAGTTGAACATGCATTAGCATAGGTGTTAGTTTGGTGAAAAAGAATGAAAGGACAGAACATGCTTAATCTCAGTGCAGAAAAGGGACATTATGCCATGTAGAAGTTAATTAGTTGCTTAATTATCCCTATATATCATTCCCTCTAAAGACCCAAAGACAATCAATAAAGGATTACTTACAGTACTGATGCTGAACTAAGATAATTAACTCAACTGACCTTCTTGAAAGATCATAAAATTATAAACATATCTGTTGACACTGTTTGAAATATTGGGCATAAGGAAAGCTAATGCCCCTTATAAAAGTGAAACATTTCATAATTAGCTTGATAATTTTAAATAAAATCCACTAAATGAGATCAAAAGAACAACAGGGTAAGTAAGCCTTAGAACACACAAAGGAGAAATAAATGGATACTACATTTTCTTTTTTTATAAAACACACCATTTTATACACGGTGTGATAAAAATAAATATATCTGACACTTTTGAGTTGGATTAAAATAACATTCTCCTTTGCTGACAATTTAAGCCAAACTTAATTGTCAAGTTTAAAATCAGTAATATAAGCACTCATAAAATAAGTTTAATTTGCTATGATTATACCCAATAAAACATATCATAAAATGAAGTATAATTTAGAGTTCTTTTAAATCATTTCAAAATTCTAGGTATGTATTCCACCTAAAAACAGACCTGTAATCCAACTATGAAAAATGATCATGTATTTACACAAGTAGAAGCACCAAAAGCAACCAGATTCCAAATCACCACATGCTGTTGATGGTTTGTGAAAGAGACTGATTTTGATTTAACAGGGTATTTAAAATTTCCCATCAGTAATTCCTCATGAAACCAAATCACCATTAAAGGAAGAGACTCCCCAAATGCAAGAAGTTTAGTGATAAGGAAAAAAATACATAATATAATTATTTAAAATATGCATTATCATGATCTCAAACATATTCACTGGCTAAAATTCCCTTACCCAAAACAGTAACAATAACTAGAGACTCTTATGTATTTAGGATTAAATCACATTATTTACCTGTAAAATTTTATTTATTTAATTTGCTATTAAAAATAAACTCTCACCTAGCTGGTATGGCTCAGAGGTTGAGCATCTACCTATGAACCAGGAGGTCACGGTTTGATTCCTGGTCAGGATACATGCCCAGGTTGTGGGCTTGATACCCAGTAGGCAAGAGGCAGCTGATCAATGATTCTCTTTCATCATTGATGTTTCTATCTCCCTCTCCCTCTCCCTTCCTCTCTGAAATGAAAATATATATATTTTTTAAATAACCTCTCAATGAAAACTACCCATGGTTTCAAGAGAATTAACATGTAGCCTCAGTAAAAGTCATACACCATGATATACAAAGCCATTTTATGTAAAATATGTGACAAAACAGTAATTTTTAGAAATGATAGCCACATCAAATAAAATTATATAACATTTCATTCATCTTTACCTAAAGAAATCATTGAACACACTATATTTATTAATGTTTGATTCTATCCTTTTTAAAGTAGATCCTCAAGTTCAGCAATATGATGTTCAATTTTCTGCATAATTTAAATATTAAAGTCAATGGAGCTGGGTATTTGAAACATACAAAAGTGAAAATGCATTCACTAGTTTGGTTGAGATGTTTTGGTTCCATTCTAATAGTATTGTTCCTGGGTCCTTTATAATCATGAAAAGGTACTTCTCCTCCTACACTAAAGGTACAGAATAAATCATAAAATTATCTCTTAAAGCTGCTAATATATAAAGCTCTCTTAGTTTGGGGAGAAAAAGACATACTAATCCAATATATAAGTCTTCTTTCTCAATCAATGACAATCTTACATACCACAAACAAGATTCTACCGCAATATGGAATAGTTTCAGGAAAAATGAAAAAATTCATCCTATTCAAATGACTTTACAGATGTTTTCTACCTTTGATTCTTCAAAGTATCTCACAATTTGATGAATTTGAATTTCAGATTATTTAGCTTTTGTTTTGGTACAATGTCAAAGAGAGGCAATTAACTTAATAAAAAGAATATTTTAAGTATGAATTAAATATATTATTGCCTCCTACAAACACAACACTAAGTTTTCTTGAAAAAATACTTCTGTAATAGGCCTTAAATGTTGTATTAATAAAAGAGAAATGATAATTTGGAAGAAAAATGAAGACTTGGTTCAACGTGTAGCTGGATACTTACTGGCAGATTGTGAACTTGAATAGGCCATTAAAACCTCTTCTACTCCAGCCTCCTGAGCAGTAAAATGGGTTAACACCTGACCTTACTACTAACCTACATGACTGTTGGGAAGATAACAACAACAAAAAAAGAGTCCTATTTAACTAGTAAAAGTAGCTTTAATAATTAAAAACAGCAGTTACACTTACCTCCTTTTTTCGGTTCTTCAATATATTCTGAAATTTGGACAATTCTCTCTCTTGTTCTCCTTTAATGCGTTTGGCTTCATCTCGCAAGCGATTTGTGTGTTCTTGTTCTAGACGTTCAATAGTCTGTTTCTGCTGTTTTTCTAGATTCTCAATTTCTTGGTCATATTGTCGCTTTTTGCTCTGTAAAACAATGTAGCTCAAGATCATTTTATTTTTCTATCACTCATATTAACTATTATAATGAAGATGTTTACTAAGAGGACATAACTAGCATTTTAATTTAGATGTGATGAATATAACCTTTGTAGTACTGAACAAGTCAAATGAACTAAAATATATAATTTTTCAAAAAGTCATGCATTTCTTTTCTTCTAACATGGAAAATAAATACAGTTGACCCCTAAGTAGGTTTGAATTGTACAGGTCCACTTATATACAGACTCTTTTTTTCAATAAATATACAGTTGGCCCTCTGTATCCCTGGGTTTCACATCTGCACATTCAACCAATCACAAATTGAAAACAGTATTTTCGACCCATGGTTGGGAATCCGTGGATGCAGAGGGCCTATTGTATGCATTGTTCTATATCTTCAGATTTTGGTATCCATGGGGGGGGTGGTCCTAAAACCAATCCTCCGCAGATACCCAGGGACAACTGTAGTTAGGTTTTTAAGAAGTTACAAGTTAAACATGGATTTTCTACTGCACAAGGGAAGGGGTGGGGCTGCAGGTTCATGCCCCTAAAACCCTGCACTGTTCAAGGGTCAACTGTACATTTTTCTATTATACGAGCAGTAGAATGTTGCAAATTTTTAGAGAATCCAGGAGAATATCCAATTGCTATGAAGTACTAAAGTAAAAAAATATATATTTATACAATACTAGAGGCCCGGTGCATGAAATTTGTG
>NW_005370043.1:2190664-2220361 GCF_000412655.1 Myotis brandtii
GGGGGGGGGGTGTTTTATTGGGGGGGGGGGGGGGGGGGGCTGTGTCCCTCAGCCTGGCCTGCAACCTCTCCATTCTGGGACCCCTTGGGGGATGTCCGACTGCCAGTTTAGGCCCCATCCTGGCAGTCAGACATCCCTCTTGCAATCTGGGACCACTGGCTCCTAACCGCTCACCTGCCTGCCTGCCTTCCTGATCACCCTTAACTGCCTCTGCTTGCCGGCCTGATCGCCCCCTAAATGCTCCCCTGCCAGCCTGATCACCCCTAACCACCTCTGCCTCGGCCCCACCACTGTGGCTTTGTCCAGAAGATGTCCGGTCGACCCAGTCTAATTAGCATAATACCCTTTTATTAGTATAACTAGAGGCTCGGTGCATGGGTGGGGGCCAACTGGTTGGCCCTGAAGGGTGTCCTGGAGCAGGGTAGGGGTTCTCTTGGTGAGAAGGCAGCCTTGGAAAAGGGCCTGTTGTGGTTTGCAGGCCGGCAACACCCCCATTGGTGTGGGGGTCTCCACTGGGGATGGTGCTAGCCTGGGTGAGAGGCTGAGGGCTGTTTTCAGTCTGGCGACACCCCCCAGCAGGGACCCATGCACCATGGGGGTGTGGCCAGCCTGGGTAAGGAACTGGGGGCCATTTTCAGGCTGGCCACACACTATTCAGGGAGGGGGTGTCTGCTGGGGTGCCTGGCCAGCCTGGGTGAGGGGCTGATGGCTGTTTTCAGGCTGGCCATGCCCCCCAGCAGGGACTCTCACCCCATGGGAATGTGGCCAGCCTGGGTGAGGGCTGAGGGCCATTTGCAGACCCCTCCCTCAGCAGCTGGCCCTGATGACTCAAACCTCCCAAGCCCACAGGCCCCTCCTTCAGCCTCCAGCCAGTGCAGGAGTGCAGCCTCCTGCACTCTGGCCTGCTCCATGGCTGCTGCCCACAGGCCCCTCCTTCAGTGCTGGCCCAGGCAGGTGGGAAGCTTGGCTTCCTTTGTCGCTGGGGCTACCCAAGCCTCCTGCCTGCTCTGGCTGGCTCCGTGGACTCAGCCATCCTTGTCCCACTATTTTCCATACTCCTGATTGGCTGGTGGGCGTGGCTTGTGGGCATCATGGAGTAATGGTTAATTTGCATGTTTCTCATTTATTAGTGTAGATATATATAGAGAGATAGAGATAGATAGATAGAGATAGAGATAGAGTTAGAGATAGAGATAGAGATAGAGATAGAGATAGAGATAGAGATAGAGATAGAGATAGAGATAGAGATAGAGATAGAGATAGAGATAGAGATAGAGATAGAGATAGAGATAGAGATAGAGATAGAGATAGAGATAGAGATAGAGATAGAGATAGAGATAGAGATAGAGATAGAGATAGAGATAGAGATAGAGATAGAGATAGAGATAGAGATGGTTAATTTGCATATAGTTGCTCTGATTGGCTGGTGGGCATGGCTTAAGGCGTAGCGAAGGTACGGTCAATTTGCATGTTTGTCTTTTATTAGTGTAGATGTTTGATAAATCAAAGGTCTTACCTGAAATCTATTTTAATTATGTACCATTGTCATTTTCAAATTTGCCCTTCATTAATTTCTTAAAATAATCATCTTATATCATTGAAACAAATCTTTTGAAATTATAAATCTATGCTTTCAACAAAAGATTGCTGCTTATATAAAACTTGAGTAACATTGCAATTTTGGATAAGAGAGAGTTAAATATTTGTAAAGGGTGTTTTCTTTAACATATTAAAAAGCAAAACATTCTGAAAAATATCTGGGGGAAAAAGAAACACAGCTTTTATAAGGTTCTGGAAAATAGAATATAAGTACTATAAAAATACTCAGGAAGAAAAAAAGTTCATTATTTTCTTAGGAATTCTCAGTTATGATCCAACAAATGTAATCAATAATACTGCACTTCACACAAAACAATTCTTAGCACTTACAAAAACAGCAAAAGAACTATGTTTAAAGCATAAACACTGTAACATTTCAAATTATCCTTTTTCTAACCTACATTAAGCTAGATGTTCAACATAAGTTATCAAAATGTTTTACCACATTACTAATTCCTTTTTTAACTTTGGGCACAAGGTAAAAACCAAGACTCAGTTACAATTACCCTTGACTAATCAGCACTAATTTATCTAGCAGCTGTGAATTGCCAGAGAAGTAAGTTTGTTTTGAAAAAGCCCCCAAGAAGTTCTAATACTCAGCAAGGTTTAAAGATAACTGTTCTAGACTGGCTTAAAATCTTGGATTCCAAATCTGAGGTCAAACTGTAACAATGAAAAATGATCCAGCAATAGGCACACCAAAGAACTTTGTAAACCATCTTCATGATTCCAGGTTTTCATGACAGATTTTAATCAAGGAAAAATGAGGACACCGATTACACTCTAAGTCAGTGATAGGAAGACTAGAATGGACCCTTTTGGGCAAAAACACATCATAAAGCCAGAAAAATCTAGTCATCAGAGAACAAGATCTAAAACCACTAGTGGGTTTTTTCTTAAAGCATCAAATTTCATAATTAACAAAATGGTACAAGTATTTAAGACTTTACCATCATTTCTTGCTCGAAGCGCCGGAAGATTTGCTCTCGCTGTTGCTGCAGTTTGCTATTGAGCTGTTGTTGGGCTCTTTGCTCTTCTTTTTGAAGAAATCTTAATTCCCGAAGTTCCTGGCGTCTGAATAAAATGTCATAGTGATGACAGAGACAGAAAACAAAAGTTACACCTTTGAAATAATGCTTTTAGAAAAAAAAACTTTAAAAGTAATTTTTTTCAAACATAAAAGTAATAAAAGAATGGTCCAAAATTAGCCAAGTCTTTATTCCCTTCTCTAGTCTTCAGACTTTGCAGAGGCTAAAAAGAAGTCACAAAACCAGTTTTAATTATGTTGTTCTCTACTCACCTAAGGAACCTCAATTCTTCAGTTTTGGAATCACTATCTGTAACTATCTTTGATGTTGTTACACTCACTTCTACACCATCAACAATAAATTTGCGTGTTTTCTTCAATGTTTTCTTTTGTCTTCTTGTTTCCTGAGTGAGATTTTATTTTAGTTAGGCTTTATATGAGCAATACGAGATAGAAAGCATTTTTCTTCTTTAAAAAAAAAATGAAAAGCCATTAAGACTACACATATAAAGAATATAAAGCAGTAAGACTCACATGTAGAACCAGTTATATCATCTTATACCTCATCTGACTTTCACATGACTTTACAGATGAAATCTAAATTTTTTCAAGTGAAAGTATGACTTTTCATGATGTGCATGTATAATTTTTATGATACCACATCATAATCAGATAAGGATTCTTACAGTGGTAAGGATCAATTTATATAAATGACTAATTAGTGTAACTTTTACATGTTAACCATTATTTTTTCTTCCTCTTTTCACCTTGTAGGTTCTCAGATACCTCTGCTTTCAGTTCTAGAACCACTGACAAAACAAAATTGAATTCCTGGGGCTCAGCCCTTAAAGACTCTAAATCAATAGGGTTAAGGATAGCTGGGAATTTGTATTTTGAAAAGGCTCCCAGGTAATTTTTAAACACTGCCAGGACTAGGAATCAAAAGCTATTTCATCAGCAACAATATCAACAGCTCTGCTCTCCATTTCAGGGCTGGAAATGGATGTGTGATTTTAGAGTTACTAGCAAGATAGCACCCTCTACTGCACCTCAAAAGAACCATATTTGCCCACTAGCTATTGCCTACCATTCTTTTTTTTTTCAAACTAAAAGAGAAAGTTTATTTAGAAAGTTACAAAGGTAGTAGAAGTGAGCCAGTGGGCTGCTAAGCTCAGGAAACAAGTTACAGAGGCAGAGGGCCCTTGGAGCTTAGGAGAGGGAAAGAGAAAGGTAACATGCCTGGAGGGAAACCCGAGAGGGAGAGCTGCCTACCACTCTTTATTAAGACCAAACTCTTGATTCCTCAACTGATATCCAAATGTTTTTTAAATGTAAACAAATAATAGAAGTATAACACTCCTACAAATACATAAACATGGTAAAAATATAAATATTGAGAGCAGATAATTACTAGGTTTTGATATGGGGGAAAGCTTAGAAAGCAGAGGGAGCAAAAGTAGAATGTGAAAATACTAAACTCAAAATGCATTAGAATTTTAAACTGTCTTTGTCACTTTCCAGTCACCTTTTTGCAATCTCTTTATTGTTCTATTCTCCAGGCTTCCAGTTTCCTCTCCTCCCCCTAAGCACCCTAATCAGGCTTCCTCTAAAATCTAAAGTGGGCTTGCCCCCAAAACAGATCTACATCCCCATAACCTCCAAACTTTCCATTTCTTCAGTTCCTACTAAAATATCCATAATTAACATGACCTTAATTCTCAAAGTATTTGCATTTTTAAAAAATTAGTATATTTTCATAGTGTAACTTAAAAAGTTACCATACATAGTTACATTACTCAGTAAGTCAGTGAATAGAATTTCAGTCAGTGAAACAAAATAAACTGAAGACAATCTAGGCAAGGCGTAATAATCTGGGGCAGATAGGCAGGCTGATTAGTCATGCCGTAGTCTTGTCCCTAAGGTCGGTTTTTCTAAGTTGTTTCTGCTTTTCACAGTCTTGTCTTCTGCTACCTGTCAACCCAAACTTTGTCCACGGTTCACCTGCATCAAAATTCCATGGGGTCTTTTGTTACAAATACTGATTTTTGGGCCCCACTCCATACTCCTGCATAGCTCCCCCCTGCTAAGTCTTAAGCACACTAATATTTAGGAGTTGCAAGTGTTCTGGGTTTTAGTTTTGTTTGTTTTCCCACAGTGGTTCTCATGGCAGTAGTGATGGCTATGACTGAGGAAGAAGCAACAGTGGTCCTCTGTGTGAGCCAGTGGTAAATCAAGGACTGTTTACACCCTAAACGTGCTTTAAAAAAGGTCATTCTTTCTCAATTCTCTCATATACTATTGATTCTTGCTAAAATAGTATCTACCTATGTACAATAAGAGAACCCAAATCACACTAAGCAATAATATATACTGCTTATATCAAGTTGGCAAAAATAAGTAGGTACTACCGAAAAACTTAAAGGTCACATCCACAACTTCTCTCCTTGGTTCTGTTAATTGCCTTTGTAGGCCTTAAGAATTTTATAGGAGTAATAAATACTACACTGATTTAGTGCTGCCTTATTTTCAAGACATTAGTTTCACATAAACTCTAAAACTGCCAAAATGACAAAGAAAACCCAAACAAGGACCCATGTACACTTACTTGTAAAGATATTGATCCACTGTCTTTAGTTTTGCTTAGGAAGCTAGAGATGGACAAATTCAAGTCAATGCTGCTATTATCAGCAGTAGAACCAGTGCCTGAATCAGTATCATTTTCCTTTTGAATCTCAGATTCTGGTAGCAACATGGTTTCAATTTTTGATAAAGCACCTATTTCCCCTTTATTTTCTGCACCATCAGAGTTGATATTAATACTAGGTATTGGAACAGGCTGTGAAGTGGCAGTAACGTCAGGTTCTGTTTTAATTGGCACTTCACATGGAATCTCTTTTTGCTCTGATTCTGTCAGAGTAGTGGCTTCATGAGCATCCTGTGTTTCACTTCCTGAAGCCTTTTCGTCAGTATGAATCACTGCACTTCTGACTTCTATTTCTTCAGTGCTACTTGACTCAGTAATTTCAACTTCATTTGTCCTGGGTTCCTCAGTGGTCTCCACTATGTTCTCAGAACTGCTGATTAACTGTTTCTCGCCTTTGCCTTCTATAGATTTTTGATCTATCTCATTAGTTTCAACTATTTCTCTAAGAGAAACTTCCTCAGTACCACCAACCTCAGGACCCTCCATGGGTTTACTTGCTAATTCCTGACCTGCTTCAACCATTTCTTTCCCATCAGTACTCTGAGCGTCCTTAGCTTTGTTTTCAACTGCCTTCTGAGCAACATCTATGGCCTCACTTGTTCCTATTGCATTACTTGTATCACTGATCACATCTTTTTTCATTTTCTCATCTTTTCCCAAATTCTCTTGGGTGTCTTCTTTTGTAAGCTCAACTTCATTGTCAATTGTTTGAATATCTGCCTCTTTTTCTCCAGTCTCTTGAGAAACTAAATCCATTGTTTGAATAGTAGTATCTTTAATTTCTTCTTCAGATTTTATAACCTTATTTTCAAATATCTGTTGCTTTTCCTGATCCCTTTCTTCCTCAGGTTTCAGACTCTGTTCAATATTTGTTTCTACAGTTATCATATTACTCTCTTTTCCTTCGTTGATTGACTTCATGTCTACTCTTTCTTGGTCTTCTGTGTCAGGCAGATTTTCAAGCTTGGGTCTCTTCTCCTCTCTCCCATTTTCCTTGATTATTATTGTTCTAGTATGGAGTTCATCCATAGCTCCTAAATGTTCATCAATACCCTCCACAGCTTTTCCAGGCTCTTCAGTAGTGGGTTTTTCATTAAGAACTCTGCTGTTAAATTTATCTTCAGGAGTATTACGTTCTGTTTTTTCTGAGACAGATTCCAAAATACAAGCATTTTGTGAAAGTTTATCTTCTTCAGAGCTGGCAATGCTGAGGTCAGAGGAGGCACGCTTACTTGCAGGTATTGGCTGAAAAAGATTTTATATATTTTTAGTGTTAAAACAAGATGGTGACCAAAACAACATTTTACTTTTTTTATGTATTTATATTTTAAAGTTATTTACTTCATATATAATGATTTAGTATATTTATCCAGTAAAACTGATGAAGTTATAAAAGTAGTTTAAAGAACTGACAAATCTTCACATAATACATATGACAAAGATGGATAGCAAGAGTAAACTTGCTATTAATCTTCACCTCTAAAATTAAAGGTTTGTACTGCTACTCATCAATTAATCCTTAAATACAGGTATAATCATACCTCAAAACCCAACTCTAAAAATTACCTAAATAAAATTTCCTTTCTATTATACTGACCAGAGAATTTTCTGTTTCTTCATCCTCCTCCTCCTCTTTACCATCTTCAACTTCTTCTGTTACTTCAGCCTTTGCCTCTGCAATCAATTCTCGGACTGGTTTGTTGGAATCCACAGTAACAAAAGGATGCTGTTAAATCATTAAAAAGAGCATGCTCAATAACATCTGAAATGCTTGCTCATAAAGTAAGTTTCAAAACATAAAACACATTATTATATGATAAAAATATGAACACATAGGTAGGAAAAATACAAACACTATCAAGCAATATTACATTTAGGAAAGAAGAAGGTAAACGGGATTGAACAGGGGCCCGCAACCCCTACTTGTACCTTTTTAAAGAATCTGAAGGAAATATGTCAAAAATAATGACATTATATCTGTAAGTACACGTACTTTTGTGTATGTTTGAAAATCTTGTAATATAAAAATTAAATTAAAATTTAAAGTACGTTCAAGTTAATTGTACAATACCAGTTCTTAAAAAGTAGCAATACATATAAATCCAGTTTAAAGCCTCATAAAATAACAAAAATTTTAAAGTTAAAAGTGTCTACAAACACCTGCTTTTTTGACATGGTTCTAATATTCTTTTTTATTTATTTAAATTCTTTATTGTTTAAATTATTACAAAAGTCCTCTTTTTCCCCCATTGACCTCTCCCCAGCTGCTCCCACTCCCCAGCACATGCCCTCACCCCAATACTGTCTGTGTCCATTGGTTATGCTCATGGTTCTAATATTCTTAAGAGTAAGAAGACACTTTATTATCTCTGTGTACTTGGCACTTAACAGTGTCTGTCACAGACTAAGGCTTTCAAATGTGGAGGTAGTAAAATAATAAAAGTAAGTGTGTCCCAGGGAATTCTTTTGCTTCCCCCCTCCCACCACATAAATACTTATAACTAAGTTTTCCTATAACTCAACCTAACAGTAAGTGCCTCAATATTTGCCATTCTTTTTGTTCACCTGTAATATTAATTATTTCACTAAGTTTTATTTCAATATTATAAACAGGTCCTGCTATAAATCAAAATTATCCAATCACTTTAACACTATTTTAACAACATTTACCCTCAAGAGAGATGAGAAACAAAATGGAAGCAACTAACAAAGCGGAAATAACTAACAAAATGAAAGAACACAAACTCAATCAAAAAAGCACAGAAGGAATGACTTATAAGTTAAATACCTTTTAGCAATGGCAGCACCTATATATTGGTAAAATAAATGTTAACTACTATAATGTATTTTGAGTTTCCACAAGGAAACTCAAGTGGAAAAAGAGCACAATGAATGAATCTTATCTTACCTGTAGTAGCTGAGATGTTGTCCACCTGGAATCCACATTTTTTTCCAAGCATTTCTTTAGAAAGTCCTTAAAATTCGAAGACCTTCAAAATAAAATTTTAACGACATTCTATTTTACTTTCGTGTTATTAAAATCAAACAAAACTCTAATAAATTAAGTTTCATTATGTATGCAATAGTATTCAACATAAAAAACTAGTTAATGAGAATATTAAGATTTTATTAGTTATCTATAATAAAAGCGTAATATGCTAATTAGACCAGACAGCCGAACGACCTTCTGGACGTCATTCCAGATGAAGCCGCATCAGCTGGGGACGAGGCAGAGGCAGTTAGGGACAATCAGGCCAGCAGGCAAGTGGTTAGGGGCTCTCCGGCAGGCAGGCAGAGTGGTTAGGGTCGATCAGGCAGGCAGGCAGGCGAGCGGTTAGGAGCCAGCAGTCCCGGATTGTGAGAGGGATGTCCGACTGCCAGTTTAGGCCCACAGGATCGGACATCCCCCAAGGGGTCCCAGAATGGAGAGGGTGCAGGCCAGGCTGAGGGAAACCACCCCCCCTTAACCCCGTGCATGATTTTCGTGCACTGGGCCTCTAGTTTATTTTTAAATACAATTTAGACATGTAAGTAAGTAGGTTCAAAGTTTTAACCAATGAGATATAACCATATATTCACAAGTATGCCAAGTCACAAAAATTCTTCTATATTAAATTCCACAAATATAGATCAAACAGATATATGCCTCACTTTCGCATAGTACAGAAAATACTATTTTCATGTAGAACTCAAGTCACTGGTATCTTCCAATTTATAGGAAAAGCCCTGGCCAGTGTGGTTCAACTGGTTGAAGAGTAGTCCTGGCAACTGAAGGTCATAGGTTTGATTCCTAACTTAGGTCATGGCACATACCTAAGTTGTGGGTTTGATCCACTGTCAATGTGTCTCTCTCACATCGATGTTTCTTTCTTTCTCTCTCCCTCTCTCTCATCTTCCTTCCCTCTCTAAAATTGATTTTTTTTTAAGTTATGGGACCCTAGCCAGTTTTTCTCAGTGGATAGAGCCAAAGGGCCCCAAGTTCGATTCCAGTCAAGGGCTCATACCTCAGTTGCAGGCACTAGCCCCACCTGGCCCATTCAGGGCATGTGCAGGCAACCAATAGATGTGTTTCTCTGACAATGACATTTCTCTCTGTCTTTCTCTCTCTCTTTCACTTTCTCTAATAAATCAATGGAAAAATATCCTCAGGTGAAGATTAAAAAAAAAAAAGTTATGGGAAAAGTTAGTTATAAGAGTTTAAATGGTCCTTAAGTCTTGAAACTATACCAAAAATCAGTTTTCTACTTCATATAGTCTTTGTACCATAAATTTAAATATTCTTAGAAAGTTGGAAGAATAAAGCGTCAAGTTTTGCTTCTTAAAAAACTTTGTTTAGAATATTTTACCATTTTGATGGTTGTGCTAATGTAGGAGGCTCAGATTTTGCTATTTTTAGCAGCACTCGCATTGGG
Organism: Myotis brandtii; assembly: GCF_000412655.1. Classification (NCBI taxonomy): domain Eukaryota; kingdom Metazoa; phylum Chordata; class Mammalia; order Chiroptera; family Vespertilionidae; genus Myotis; species Myotis brandtii. Next base: position 2,200,407 of record NW_005370043.1, read on the forward strand.
TTTAATTCATGATGTGGTGGTTCTATCTCAGCCATTTCTATTAAAGTGATACCCAGGGACCAAACATCAGCTTTGTAGTCATAGGGTCTGTCCTTCGATGTTTCACACATGACTACCTCAGGAGCCATCCTATGAAAACAGAAAATTGAAAGTTAAGATGTTTAACTTAAGAATAGTGATTGCAACCCTCATAAAAGAGAGACAGGATCACTAATTACGTGAACAAATTAATGAGTATAATAACTGCTGACATAACTAATCTGTAAATCCATAAAAATGAATACATACCAATATGGTGTGCCAATAAAGGAATCTCTTCTTTGAATTGTCCTTGTGTTTTTAGCTGATACTCCAAAATCCGCTTGAAATAAATAATTATACAGAAGTGTTAATGATAGTTGTTTAAGCAAAGTTCCCTGTAGTCAATGAAGTTTGGGAAAGCATATCAAGTCCTTCATAAGGCCATTCTTATTAAAGGGTAAGAAAAATAACTTCTCTACCATCCTAATTTTGACCACCCTCTTCCTATCACACCTACTCACCAAAAATGATGCAGAAAAGATTCCATCATTAACACACTTAATACCGCCATCTTTATACATCTTCAGATCACAAATTCTCCAGAATTGAAGAACAAGATTGTAACTTTAAAACAGACCAGTCTATCCACTTCAAAACAAATGTCAACTAGTGCTATATTATAACTGAATCAATAGATATAAACATTTTTCTATAGTGTGAAAAACAGAAATTATACCAAAGCAGCCTTTATGACAGCATATGGCTTGCTAACTTCCTCAGAAAATTATATTACCAAGAAAAAAATTAGGAACCATGTTTTCTGATTTAAATTATAGAGCACAGAGGAGATTAAAAATGGCGGCGGAGTAAGTGGATGCTACTACACAAACATGTTCCAAGAACCAAACTAGAATTACAACTAAAATACAAAAAAAAAACAACAACAACAAAAAAAAACCCTGAATAATCAACTGAAGACTAGCTGGAGAGAACCCTGATAACCAAGGACGGAAAGTGGAGACTGCATAGAGACTGAGAGAGAGGAAGGGATAGAGAGAGGAAAAAAAACATCGAAATGAGAGTGTAACATCAATCAGCTGCCTCCTGCACGCTCCCTACAGGTGTTGAGCCAACAACCCAGGCATGTGCCCTGACCAGGAATCCAACCAGCAGCCTTTCAGGACATGCACAACCAACTGAGCCACACCAGCCAGAGCTGTATCTATAATTTTGGCAGATATTGCCAAATTGCTTGCCCCTTCCCTTGTGGTAGGCAAAATAATGGTCCCCAAAGATGTCCAAATCCTTATCCTCTGAACTGAGTACATCACAGCACTTCACATAAGGGACTTTGCAGATGTGATTAATCAAGACAGGGAAATTATCCTGAATTATCCAGGTGTGTCACTGTGATCCCAAGGTTCCTTATAAGAAGGAAAGGAGGTTCTGAATCAGAGAAAGAGAAGATGCTAGGTTTGAAGATGGAGGATGGACCATGAGCCAAAGAATGCAGGCAGCCTCCAGAAGCTTTTGCTAAAGAAATGGATTATCCCTTGGAGTCTCTAAAAGGAATGCAGCCCTGCCAACACCTTAACATTAGGACTTCTGACCTTCAGAACTGTAAGAGAATAAAACTGTATTGTTTTAAGCCACTCAAAAATAAAAAATAAAAAAAATTTTTAGAGAACAGCAACAATATAAAGCCATTGTTAAACACCATCTTTTAAGTTTGCAGCTCAGACAACCATTAATAGTAACATAAAACTGCTATTGCTGCCTAAATTACCTCATTCCATACATATATCTATCTTTCAAGGTTTCATGTTTGACATTCCACAATTCTCAAAATTAAATATCAAAATCCAGCATTTAGTACTTATGCCCCAAGGCCTGGCACAGTAAACGGTAGCTACTATTATTAACCACTAGAGGCCCAGTGCACGAAATTCGTGCACAAAGGTGGGGGGGTCCCTTCAGCCCAGCTTGCACCCTCTCCAATCCCAGACCCCTCAGGGGATGTCCAACCACCGGTTTAGGCCCAATCCCGGATCAGGCCTAAACCAGCAGTCGGACATCCCTCTCACAATCCTGGACTGCTGGCTCCTAATCGCTCACCTGCCTGCCTGCCTGCCTGGTCCCCCCATGCAGCCTGCTTGTTCAGTCGTTTGGTCATCTCTCACTAACCCCCCTGCCAGCCTGGTCATAGGCAGCCATCTTGTGAGGGCATGACGATCAATTTGTATATTACCTATTTATTATATAGGATATCTATAATTCTAATTTTTGTGATATTTTGTTGATAGAACTTAAAACTCATTAAGTCCTGCTTTGTAATCTAATTATTTGTGTTTATTATATGGTTCTCTCTCTCTCTTTTTTTGACCATGTAGTTCTCCTGCTTAAACCTAAATAAGCAGCTACCTATTGCCTGTGGAATGAAGTTCAAGCTTCCTAATGTAGTGTACAAAATCTTTCATTACATTAGATATTTAATTAATATTTTATAATTAAATTAATAAATGAATAAGCAAACAGAACATATTATACTTGGAATATATTATTTACAGAAGATACAATATAGAATTATTCAGAACTCCTCACCCCTATTACCACCCCCCACCTCCTCTACTTATAAGCTTCTCTTATATTCCTGGAGGAAGGAATTGAGATCACAATATGAAATTCTGCCAGAAGAGGTTCTGGACTCAGGTAAAGTCAGCTCAGTAATTATTCCATTGTTTTCCTAGAACCTATTAACACTATTCTTTTTAACTCTCTCCCCTATGAACATGACTGAGGAAGGAGGTCCAGAAACAGGCCTAAACAACAACTGTTTACTGTCAACATTCATACCTCTCCAAGCACTCTAATGAACAGGAGGTACAAAAGACATCTTTGTTTTTTCTGTGCAAAGGGAAAAATTAAGTTTGCTATGTGCTTCGTATTTCTACTTATAATGATGTGGCATATACACACTAGTCTGTTAAAATAGCATTTTACATACTTATTTTCATTTGCAATTATGTGTATCCAGTAAGATCACAAAAATTGGTTCTTGAGGATAGTATAATTATATACTTCTTCATATATTGAACAGGGTATAAAAGAAATGGAAAGTTCTCTGTATTTTCAAATTAATTAAACAGAAATTGAAACTATTTTAAATGTCAAACAACTCAAAACTATTTGGCATTCCTAAATCTTCAAAAACATACTTATTTTTTAAAGTATACATTATTTTACACAACAGTATATTCTTATATTCAAATAAGGTTTTAAAACATTTACAGAAAAACATTCACCAAAAATGAATCAAAATTATAACATAACTATTTCAAAATGAGCTGCGAGACTTCAAAAAATGATGTAAGACAATCCTAGCTGGGTGGCTCAATTGGTTGGAGCGTTGTCCTGTACACCAAAAGGTTGTGAGTTCAATTCCCAGTCAGGGAACAGATTTGGTCCCTAGTTGGGGAGCATGTGGGAGGCAACCAATCAATGTTTCTCACATCAACATTTCTCTCTCTCTCTCTCTCTCTCTCTCTCTTCCCTCCCAATTCCTCTCTATTAAAAAAAAAAAAAATCAAGCCCTAGACCAGTGATGGCAAACCTTTTGAGCTCAGCGTGTCAGCATTTTGAAAAACCCTAACTTAACTCTGGTGCCGTGTCACATAGAGAAATTTTTTGATATTTGCAACCATAGTAAAACAAAGATTTATATTTTTGATATTTATTTTATATATTTAAATGCCATTTAACAAAGAAAAATCAACCAAAAAAATGAGTTTGCGTGTCACCTCTGACACGCGTGTCATAGGTTCGCCATCACTGCCCTAGACAGTTTGGCTCTGTGGGTAGAGCGTTGGCCTGAGAACTGAAAGGTCCCAGGTTCAATTCTGGTCAAGGGGACATGCCCGGGTTGTGGGCTTGATCTCCAGTGGGGGACTTGTGGGAGGCAGCCGATCAATGATTCTCTCTCATCATGGATGTTTCTCTCTCTCTCTCCCTCTTCCTTCCTCTCTGAAATCAATAAAAATATATCCTTAAGTGAGGTAAGACATAAAAGAATAACATTAAGTCAGAATTACAAAAACTCAGAAATGAGGTGGCAAAACTTGAGAAAATTAGAAATAAAAAATCATTTAGAAAAAAAGACTAAATTAAGAGGAATGCAATAGCAGATAAACAAATTCATACCCATTATCACTCCACACCCGTAACAAATATTAGCAAGGACGTGGAGAAATTGGAATCCTTGTGCATTGCTGATATGAACGTAAAATGGTGCTACTATGGAAAATTACATGGTAGTTCCTCAAAAAAATTAGCACAGAATCACCATATAATCCAGCAATTCCACTTTTGGAATACCCAAAGAATTGAAATCAAGGACTCAAACAGGTATTTGTACACCCATGTCCATAGTAGCATTATTCACAAGAGCCAAAAGGTAGAAGCAACCAAAGTGTCCATCAATGGATGAAAGGATAAACCAAATGTGGTATATACTAGTACATATAAGAAAATACTATTTAGCTTTTTAAAGGAAGGAAATTGACACACGCTACAAAATAGATGAACCTTAAAGATATGCTAAGTAAAATAAGCCAGACACGAAAGGACAAATATTGTCTGATTCCATTTATATGAGGTACCTAGAGTTGTCAAATTCATTGAAAGAAAAAGTTAACAGTGGTTGCCAGAGGTTGCTGGGGAGAGAGCAATGAGGAGCTAATGTTTAAAGAGTTTCAGTTGGAGAAGATGAAAAGTTTTAGATAGTGCTGATAGTTGTACAACAATGTGAATGAACTTAATGGTACAGAATTGTACACTTAAAAATGGTTAAATGGTAAATTTTGTTAAGTATATTTCACCATAATAAAAAAATGAAGAAAGATAAAAAGCACAAATTCAAATGTCATATTTAAGGAAATAAACTTACCCAACTTAATATCTCCATCTAGGGTAAAAAGAATGTTGCCAGCCTTTAGATCTCTGTGGATGATTTTATTATCATGTAAGTAGTTCAATGCCTCTAAGGTCTGTTTACAAACTACTTGTATTTGGGACTCAGTTAATGGTCGCTCAAGTTCTGTAAGGAAAAAGTAAACAAATCTGCATTTTTACACAGTGAAAACATGTCAGCAGGCTCTAACTTTTACCATCATTGGCAAGGATCTTATACAGTGAATTTATTTTAGAAGAACTGAATTATCTACATTACTTTCCTCACATATTATACTCATTTAATTTTAGAATTTTATTACAATTGTCTAAGAATATAAAAATATAATTAAGCTGATTTCTTAACTGATTGAACTTCACCTAACAATAAGATATATGTATAAATGTTTGAAATCCATCAATTTTTATTAAGTATAATTTAAGATATGAACGTAAAGGAAAAAAGGTATTTACCAAGCATCACAGCATCCACTGCTCCACCTGCACAAAATTCAATGAGGATCTGCAGGCAAATAAAAAAGCATGTGTTTAATACAGCATTGAGTTTGAGTATTTTTTCTTCAATTTAGCAAAAGGGATAAAAAATAACTGTCAAATTAACTGGACTATGGAAATAATATTATGCTAACCATAAAAGTGTTAAAAGTGTTGAGTCTTAATGATAACCACTTGAGAAAACACAAAGAGAACACATTCTGAAAGTATGTGCTTTTTTGTTAATCACCATTTTTAGCGTGCCTGCTTCTCTAAAAGAACCAGGCATAGAATTTTTCGTCAGGACAGTATTTTTTTAATTTATTGATTTGAGAGACAGAGAGAGAGAGAGAAACATGGACCCACTTTTCCACCCATTTATGCATTCACTGGTTGTCTTTTGTGTGTGCCTTGACTGGGGATCAAACCCGCTATCTTAATGTATAGGGACAATACTCTGAGCAACCCAGCCAGGGCCAGGGTAGTATTATATATCCATTTCATCACTACTGAATGGTTTTATTATTTTCATTTTTAAGATAACTACTGTGATTTAAGTGATCAAATTTAGTATTTGTAGTATTATTAATAAATCCGGAAAAAATAGAGACTTCTTTAAGTTAAAAAAAACACACACGATATACACAGAACCTTCAGATCCTAGCTCAATTATCACTTCCTGATAGATGCCTTCCCAGACCTCCCTGGTACATACCAACACATACCTTTCCTTCTTAACCCTTATCACAGTTGTAATTTTGACTATGTTGCTTTGGTTAATTAATGTCTACCTCTCCCACTAACCTGTCCCTTCACAGTTGTCCAACTTTTTATTTTATAATAGTGTTGAATAAATATCTTATCTCTTTATTAAATTGTCTAGGAGTTCATTTTTATTATAATCTCTGGAAACATTTTTTTAAGAGACCTGATCAGCTACATTAAAAGATATCACAGTAATAATAACTATAACTTTTTAAAATTACAAATATTAACAAATTACATACCTGTTTTGTTTTCCCTCTATATAACAACAATAACAATTTATTTTTCACAGATGCTTGCCAATTACAAATTGTTTTTAAATGCATTATATCATTTAAAAAATAATTTGGGAGGTAGGTCATTAACTCATCCTATAATGAGTACACAGACTCATAAAAGTTAATTGATTTTAAGCTCCTAGAAACACCAGGATCGAAAAATATAGGCCTTTGATTCCTAGTCAGGTATTACTTGTACTACCTACTCTTCTGTCATAACACTTTGCTTCTTCCTTCAAGGAGAAAAACTCCATTTCAAAAAGCCCTCTTGATTAAATTAGTGTTGGTGCAGAGCAAGAGACTGGTTACTATAATAAACATTAATTTTTATATCTATTTGTGTCTAATATTTTCTAAAAATGAACATAATTTATACATATAGCCTGAACCACTCATATCATGTACTAAAGCTGGGCCTGATTTTATAAGATAAATATTTAACATTTCTAGTAAGCATTTTATAATTTATTACATGATTTAGAAAAAAATTAGGGTAATAAAATTATAAACAAAAGAAGTTTTTAAAATTTTTAAGTAAATGCTAAGATTTAAAAAAATAAGAGAAGGCTAATTTCATAGTTTAGGAAATTTAATATTCTAACCAAGTTTCTCCATTTGGGTCCAATGTCAAACAATCATGAAATATGGTACAATCTGAAATACACATCTGAATACATGGGTGGGCAAAGTAGGTTTACAGTTGTGAGTCGAAAAACACAGAGTTAATAAAGTTATTATAATAATCATAACTTGCATGTCTTTTTCCATATGAGTAAATGTAAACCTGCTTTTGCCCACCCCCGTATCTGTTGAAGCTAAGGGTAATTGTGTTGTCAATGACCCTCTCATCCGCAGACAACTCTCAACACAAGTAACTAAACAAAAGAGGTTATATACAAAATAGGCTTTCAAAACTTATAAACCTCTTTAGGACAATTAATTCATTTTGACTACTCCTACAGATCAACAGAAAATACTTACCCAAAGATTGTTCTCATAATAGAAGGCATCTAGAAGTTTGACTATATTTGGGTGATCACAAGATGCTAAAATATCAATTTCAACCATGTAATCTTCAAGTTCTTCTTCAGATTTGGTGTCAATCACCTTTGCAGCAGCTAAAACGTTGGTCTCTTTATTCTGGGCCTAAAAATGTAAGATCAAAAATATCCCAATGCATACTTGTTTATTTTATTTTTAATAAACTTCATTTTTTAGAATAGTTTTAGGTTCACAGCAAAGTTGAGCAGAAAGTACAAAGTTTCCATATACTCCCTGCTTCTACACATGCAGAGCCTCCCCCACTATCAAGATTCTGCACCAGAATGGTACATCTGTTACAATTAATGGCCTCTTGACACATCATTATCACTCACGGACCACTGTTTACATTTGGTGTACAATCAATCAATTTTGACAAATGTATGACATGTGTCCACCACTATATTATACAAAATAGTTTCACTGCCTTAAAAATCCTCTATGCACTACCTATTCATCCCTCCCTTCTTCATAACCCCTGGCAGCCACTGATCTTTCACTCCATAGTTTTGCTTTTCCAGAATGTCATCTTGTTGGAATCACATAGTATATAGCCTTTCAGATTGGCTTCTTTCACTTAGTAACATACGTTTAAGGTTCCTCCATGTCTTTTCATGGTCTGACAACTCATTTCTTTTTTAGCACTAAATAACAGTTCATTACATACATGTGCAAATTTATTTATCCATTCACCTACTGAAAGAATCTTGGCTGTTTCCAAGTTTCAGTAATTATGAATAAAGCTGCTACAAACATACATGTGCTGGTTTTTGTGTGGACATAAGTTTTCAACCCCTTTGGGTAAATACCAAGGAGCACAATTACTGGATCATATGGTAAAAATATGTTTAGTTGTGTAAGAAACTGCCAAACTGTCTCCCACCAGCAATGAATGAGAGTTCCTACTGTGCCACATTCTTGACAGCATTTGGTGTTGTCGATGTTTTGGATTTTCACCATTCTAACATGGGTGTATAGTGGTATCTACTTGTTTTAATGACATATGGTATTGAGCATCTTTTAATGTACTCACTGACCATCTGTAAATCTTTGGTGAGATGTCTGCCCAGATCTTTTGCCCTTTTTTAATCAGATTGTTGGTTTTCTAATAGTTAAGTTTTAAGAGTTCTTTATATATTTGAATAGTAGGTTATCAGATATATTTTGCAAATATTTTCTCCCATTAGTGGCTTGTCTCTATTTTTACCCTAGAGGCCCAGTGCATGAAATTCATGCACTTGGGGGTGGAGGGGGTTCCTCAGCCCAGCCTGTGCCCTCTCACAGTCTGAGAGCCCTCACTCTGAGGTTTAGAATAAAAAAACTCTTGCAAAAGAACAAGGAACCCAAACTATGGGTGAGAGCTTCCCTGGATCCATTGTGATTCCAAGAAGTAGAGGTGAAATCAGCGAGGAGGCGCATAGAGAAACATGCATCTGCAGGGACTGCCTCTGCGTGAGGAGAGAGGACAGACTCCTACTGTGAGGAGCCCCAGCAGCTCCTGTCTCCTCTCCACTGGGCAGGTGCCACAGAGGTAGGAGAGGCTCCCACCACCACCGCTGCGCTCGCCAGCCGTGAGCCCAGCTTCTGGCTGAGTGGCGCTCCCCCTGTGGGAACGCACTGACCACCAGGAGGCAGCTCCTGCGTTGAGTATCTGCCCCCTGGTGGTCAGTGCTCATAATAGCGACCAGTCATTCCATTGTTTAGTCAATTTGCATATTAGCCTTTTATTATATAGGATGCTTATTTTGGAAAGATAGCCTAAACATAAATATTAATTAATGCATGCTATGCACCATGCTAAGTGCATATCTTAATCAGATCTTAAAATACTAATTAGGTTTTTTTTTTTAAATATATTTTATTGATTTTTCACAGAGAAGAAGGAAGAGGGACAGAGAGTTAGAAACATCGATGAGAGAGATCGATCAGCTGCCTCCTGCATGCCCCCCACTGGGGATGTGCCCGCAACCAAGGTACATGCCCTTGACCGGAATCGAACCTGGGACCCTTGAGTCCACAGGCCGACGCTCTATCCACTGAGCCAAACCGGTTCGGCACTAATTAGGTTTTTTAAAAAACATTTCAATATTATATGTTATCATTTCAGCAAAACTAAATATATTACTTAAAAAAAAAAACAGAAAAAAATACCAAACTTTTAAAAGCTACTAATAAGTGTTTCAAATTATAAATAAAAGTCCAAATCCCACTTTTAAGAATTGATCATAAGGAGGTAATTTTATAAAATAAAAAATATGCATGTGTAAAAATATTCATCAAAGTACTATTTACAGTAAGAAAAATGAATCAACCTAAATGTCCATTCACAAGAACCTGCTTAAATTATTCAATATAACTCTACAATGAGACATTACACAGCCAAAATGAATTGACTAACCAATTAATATTTCTTAAGATGGAATAGTAGCCATAAGACATCAGTGACTGGGAAAAAACACAACTTATTAAACATGAGAGATATGTAATTTTACAGAAACTACACATCTATTTTCACATATGGATAGCTTCATAAATATCTAGAAAGACTTCATTAGTGAGGATGGTGGAATTTCAGGTGCTTTTGACTTTTTCTGTATTTCATACCATATTGTTTGAACTTTTAAAAATGAACATGTATTATTTTTACAGAAGCCATAAAGCATTTTAAAATCAGTATGTGGGAGATTTCTTAGTGATCTATTATCTAACCTTGGCAATAATGAAGAAAAGAATAAGCAAAACAGGTATCAGCCTGTATGTGGGAATTTTTTGTCAAAAGAAAAATTCTGTATGTCCTAAATTAAATTACAGTGGACAGGAGAGTCAGAGAAAGAAATTGGAACAATTAACCAGTTAATAGTTGTGGGCCAACTAACTAAAGAGTGCTCTCACTCCTGAATATGTGTTGGAGCTCTAAATCAATCTCCAGAGTCTACTAGCCAACCACTAGACAAGTATGCATGAACTTTCAGGACTGCTGCCAGTAACTAAACAACACTAGTAAATATTTCTTCCTTATAGATTATGTAACTATCACAAAATTGCCCCCAGTTCACCTTTTCCCACCCTCCCTTACCTGTAGCCAATGTATATTCTTTCAAAACAACTTACATCTTTCTTCCCCAAAACAGAATGTACATAAGCGCCCATCAATGCCAGTACTAACATGCTAACTTTTCCATCTAGCCACATTACCAGTGGTTTAGACTTCATGCCTCAAGGCCTGGTCCTTTCCAGGCTAGCACTTGGCTCATTAAAACCTTTCTTTCAAGAAACTTTTAGCTGTGAACTCTTTTGTTTAACATTTTCTAAGTACATTATTGCTATGTTTTACTTCCTTAGAAAAAAAATAGGGGCAAAAATACTAATTACTAATTAAGTAACCCTAATGTTTAGGATTCAAATAATATGTTTTGTACAAAAGACTTCAGCCCTAGCCCTAGCCGGCTTGGCTCAATGGATAAAGTGTCAGCCTGCGGACTGAAGGGTCTCAGGTTTGATTCCAGCCAAGGGCACATGCCTGGGTTGCAGGCTCGATCCCTAGTAGGGAGGTACAGGAGGCAGCCGATCAATGATTCTCTCTCATCATTGATGTTTCTATCTCTCTCTCCTTCTCCCTTTCTGAAATCAATAAAGAAATATATTTTTTTTTAAAAAAAAAGACTTCAGCCCTAGCTGGTTTGACTCAGCCATAGCTGGATTGGCTCAGTGGATAGAGAGCTGGCCTGCGGACTAAAGGGTCCTGGGTTTGATTCCGGTCAAGGGCACATGCGGGGGTTGCAAGCTCAATCCTCAGTGGGGGTGTGCAGAAAGCAGCCAATCAATGATTCTCTCTCATCATTCATGTTGCTCTCTCTCTCTCCCCTCTCCCTTCCTCTCTGAAATCAATAAAAATATTTCTTTTTAAAAAAGACTTCATACTGATTTACAATCTAGAAGAATATTCTCAGCTATCATATTTTAACAAATCTCCAATGTCTTTTAAGATATCTTATCTTATATTTCACTAAGGAAGAAAAACTTCCAATTAAACTATATCAACACTTTTTCATTTAGAATTTTTATATACCTTTTTTAAGAACTTTTGGACATATTTAGACAAAAATTGTTATTGTATATCTATTATTCTGGTTCATATATAATTAAATACTTCATATATTGAAGTTTTACTCTTTTGAATCACTTATTCACTGAGTTATCTAATGTCCACACAACATCATTCTCTGGCCATTAAATTAACTACTATCTCCAAAATTTTATTTGAAGTCACTGTCTCCCATTTTGCAATTATAATGATACTACTTTGTTTATCTTACCACAGGTGCTAAAAGATTTTTAGGTAACAACCAGGATTTTTTCTTCAAACGGTCCTTAAATAGTTTATTAATTGAACATCAAGGGATTGCAACTAACACCAGTGATACAACTAAGTTCAATGACAGATATAACATGACCCCAACCCGGCCAACAATAATACCAAGGCATCAATCAATAAAGGACATATTCCAATTTCAGAGATGTTAAAATCAAGAAATCTGTCATAACTGGTGAAAATACAACATTAAGTTGTATCTCTAAGAAAGATACTACAGTTGAGCCAATAATAATTAGAACTCACCACCTCCCTAAGTCAGAAGAAATAAGCCAGTGAAACATAAGCCCTTCTCTCATCATTTTAATACTAGAGGCCCAGTGCACGAAATTCATGCACAGGAGGGGGGCAACCCCTCAGCCCAGCCTGCACCCTCTCCAATCCAGGAACCCTCAGGGGATGTCCGACTGCCGGTTTAGGCCCCATCCCATAGGAGGGGCCTAAACCGGCAGTCGGACATCCCTCTCCCAATCCGGGACCACTGGCTCCTAACCGCTCGCCTGCCTGCCGGCCTGATCGCCCCCTAACTGCACTCCCCTGCCAGCCTGATCACCCCTAATTGCCCTCCCCTGCCAGCCTGATCACCCTTAACCGCCTCTGCCTTGGCCCCCACCACCGTGGCTTTGTTCAGAATTACGTCCAGAAGATGTCTGGTCTAATTAGCATATTACCCTTTTATTATTATAGATAATACTCTGGGAAGAAAGAGACCAGAGGAACTGTCTTTGAAGAGGCACACTATAAAATATAAACCCTGGTAGTAGACTAAGGATATTGTGAGTGGAGTTAAAAGTCATTCTACTTCTGCATGCTTCTACTAATGTCCTGAGAGATTTTAAAGATGTCTTTTACTTATGAATGGAATAGCATCAAGAGGGAGGAAATAATACTAGATAATCTCTAAAGTTCTTTATAGTAACAAATTTAATTATTCCATTCCCCTGGAGATACTGATTAAACCAACAATGGAACCTTTTGGTTTAATATAATAAATAAAAGTTACATTAGAAAGTATAGTGCCTCCTACTTATTGCTTTAAAATAACTATTATTCATGAGAATCTGGTTCTAAAGAACTCTGAAACTCAAAACTGAAATAAACATTTGATAAGCATGTAATACTACACTTTAAATTATATAATGGATATTAGTGTTCAAAAGAAACAATCTCACCCTGACCAGTTTGGCTCAGTGGATAGAATGTCGGCCTGAGGACTGAAGGGTCCCGGGTTCGATTCCAGTCAAGGGCGTGTACTAGTAACTTGGTTGCAGGTACATCCCCAGTAGGGGGTATGCAGGAGGCAGCTGATCGATGTTTCTGATGTTTCTAACTCTCTATCCCTCCCCCTTCCTCTCTGTAAAAAATCAATAAAATATATTTAAAAAAAAAAGAAACAATCTCATCTTCACATAAAGACTTAATAAAATAACTAAACAAATGTTAATAAAAACAAGAATGGGATACACACACCAAGATAGTACTTGAAATTGATAAAATGTTTTCAGAGATCAATCATGATCACATAAAACTCACTGCTTTAATTTTTATAAATCATGAATAGAGCTTAGCCACTTTACATAAACAACTAGGAGCTACAGGGAAACATAATGATTATTAAGTTTCCTGTACTGGTACTGTTTTCATGTTATAAATCTAAATGAAGTAGTGTAAAAATTACATCATTTTACATTACTCTTGTTTCAACTGTGGCTTATTTATTAGTTTATTTAACCAGGGTCCAGCCAGGAGAAAGAAATCATATTGATCATTTTAAAAGAGAGAATTTGATATAAATAATTATTGATTCTGTTGTTAACTAGTAATTAAAAAATAAACAAAGAAGATTAAGAGAGTCTGGGAGGTGGAAGTAACAACTGCAGGAAAAGACTATTACCCTAGGACCAGCGGAGCCAAGGGATTGGGATTATTAAAACTCAGAAGCTTGGAGGAAAGGTTCTGCAGAGCTGAAACTCAGACCCCTGGGGAGAGAGTGCTGCTCAGCTGCTGCTGGCCTCTCTGAACTTGGAAGAGGGGTCTTATGGAATTTTTGAGGAAGAGGGGGCCAGCCAACTGGAGCTGGTGTTATGAAAGGTTATGATGAGGCTAGCTCTGTGAGTGTTGCAAAAACTACAAACTGGATTCCACTCCTGTCGCTGGGTGAAGAATTTCCACTAGGATGATGGTTATAGAAACAGGAAAACAGACAGGAAGCCCACAGAAAAAGAAAAAGGTGAAAGTTCTTTCTTCATCCACCTCCTTACAGCCTTCCTCTAGTGCTCCATTATTGTTAAAACTACAAGTGAGTAGCTGGCAAGGTAGAAAATTGATTTACAAAATGGTTAAAATCCACAATACACAAATAAACAAGAGAAAGACATCTAATAGGAACATGAACAAGAGAACTGAACCCAAAAGAAGAAATTCAATCTGCCAATAAAGCTATGAAAAGAATTACTTATTAGTAATTAGTAGTCGGAGAAAGATGAATTAAAACCACCAAAAATAAATATATATATCATTAGATTGTCAAAACTGAAAAATTTTGACAATATCAAATGTTGTCAAGGATGCAGAGCAAGGAAATTCTCATATGCTGCTGGTAAGAGTGTAACTTGGTACATGTTGGCATCATCTAGTAAAATTAAAGATACACTACCCTATAACCCAGCAATACAACTCCTGAGTTAAGTCTTAGTGAAACTCATGCATATATGCATCAGTATTGTGTATAAAAGCCAAAAACTGGAAACAACTGATACACCCATTCTTTACCATTAAGAGTAACCATATATGGAATTCTATGCAATAATGAAGTAATTACAGCTCTAGGTGATAACAAAGGTGTACCTCACAAATAAAATGCTGATTTTGAAAGAGGCAAGACACTCAATATGATTCCATTCATATAAAGTTCAAATTATAGCCCAGCTGGCATGGCTCAAGGGTTGAGTGTCCACCTATGAACGAGGAGGTCAAGGTTCAATTCCCAGTCAGGCTCCATCCCCAGTAGGGGGCGTGCAGGAGGCAGCCAATCAATGATTCTCTCTCATCATTGATGTTTCTATTTCCCTCCCTCTCTCCCTTCCACTCTAAAATCAATAAAAATATATATTCTTTAAAAAACTAAATTATAATATTTAGGGTTACATACCTAGTCAGTAAGCTATAAAGAAAAGCAAAGAAATGAATAACTTAAAAACAGGATAGTGCTTTCCTTTAGGGAGAGAGGTCAATTCAGAAGAAAGGTGGGAGGAATTCTGGGGTGCTGGCAGAATTCCTTGACTCTGATGATTAATATTATCATATTATAATTATTTAATAAATGTACATGTGTTTTTATACTTTTCAATACAATTACAGCTTTAGGTAATTGTACGCCCAATTACCTATATTTTTAAAGGTGTACACCCATCAGTGTCATAAAAATAATCACTTTCATCCAGTATACAGTCAGGAGGTCAGTTTCAATTCAATACATAATTTTATGTTACTCCTTTTTTTCCCATTAATAACAACAGAAATCCAAACATTAAAAAAAAATAAGCCCTAGACAATGGAAACTAAGGAGAAAATAAACAAATGGGACTACATCAAAATAAAAAGCTTCTGCACAGCAAAAGAAACCACCAACAAAACAACAAGAGAGCCCACTACATGGGAGAACATATTTGCCAATGTTATATCCGATTAGAGTTTAATCTCCAACATTTATAGGGAATTCATACAACTTAACAAAAGGAAGATAAACAATCAATCAAAAAATGGGCAAAGAACCTAAATAGACACTTTTCTAAAGAGGACATATAGAAGGCTGAGAGACATATGAAAACATGCTCAAAGTCATTAATAATCCAAGACATGCAAATCAAAACAACGAGGTACCATCTCACACCTGTCAGAATGGCTATCATCAACAAATCAACAAATGACAAGTGCCAGCGAGGATGTGGATAAAAAGGAACCCTCTTGCACTGCTGGTGGGAATGCAGACTGGTGCAGCCACTGTGGAAAACAGTATGGAGATTCTTCAAAAAATTAAAAATGGAACTCCCATTTGACCCAGTAATCCCACTTCTAGGAATATATCCCAAGAAATCAGAACACACCTATCAGAAAGATATATGCACACCTAAGTTCATAGCAGCACAATTTACCATAGCTAAAATTTGGAAACAGCCTAAGTGCCCATCAGCAGATGAGTGGATTAAAAAACTGTGGTACATCTACACAATGGAATTTAAATTTTAAAAAATAATCCTATATAATAAAAGGCTAATATGCAAATCAACCAAATGGCTGAACAACTGGTCACTATGACGTGCACTGACCCACAGGGGGAGCGCCGCTCAACCAGAAGCCCTAAGCCAGGCTCACTGCTGGTGAGCACAGTGGCGGCGGGAGCCTCTCCTGCTTCCGTGGCAGTACTAAGAATGTCCAACTAAGAATGTCCTAAGCCGGCAGTCAGACATCCCCGATGGGCTCCCAGACTGCGAGAGGGCGCAGGCTGGGGTGAGGGACCCCTACCCCCCTGAGTGCATGAATTTCGTGCACCGGGCCTCTAGTAAATAAATAAAAAATAAGCCTTAGCCCGTTTGGCTCAGTGGATAGAGCATGTTTGGATTTTTTTTAATGTTTGGATTTCTGTTGTTATTAATGGGAAAAAAAGGAGTAACATAAGGGTCTTGGGTCCAATTCCGGTCAAGGGCATATACCTCGGTTGCAGGCTCCTCCCCAACCAGGGTCCTGGTCAGGGCTCATGCAGGAGGCAACCAATCAATGTGTTTTCTCTCACATAGATATTTCTCAGTCTTTCCCTCTCTCTTCCACTCTCTCTAAAAATCAATGGAAAAATATCCTCGGGTAAGGATTAAAAATAATAAATAAAGTAAAAAGTTTAAGAGATATATATGTTTTCATTTATATGTCAAATAATACATTAAAAACAGAAAACTGAAAATAGATAAGTCAGAGACTTAAAAAAATAGAAAATAGATTAAAAATAGGAAAGACCGATTTGTGTAGTGAACTGAGTAGAAAGAATACAAGTATATGATGGAAAAATGTTTCAAATAAACTAAGTACTCAAGATGATTGCCTGTTTATAATTTAATCTTTATAACAGTTACTAATTTCCATAAGTAAATGATGGTTACAATCAATTTTAGAAATAGTTTTCTACTTCATACAATACTAAGGTTTAATAGCTTTTTCCCCCACACAGAAGGAAGTTTATAAATTTAAAATTTCTAGCATATCTTGGAAAACAGAAACTTTCAGGAAAAAGAGAAAAAAACGGGTCAGATAAGTTTAAATTTTCTTTTAAATATTTGGCTGGGAGAGGACAATGGGGGAGGAGGGGGACATATATAATACTTTCAATAAAAAATTTAAAAGAAAAAAAATGTCAGAGCCTTGGAAGCATAGACCAGTAAAATGAAAAGATACAAAGGATTCAAGCTCTTCAAATATCACACTGAAATAGTCATGAGGCCCATAAAAATTATCCTTGACAATTTTATAGTGTTTCAACTATATGGAGTCTCTTATTTTTCAGAAATTTTTCAACTGATACCTCACTACAGAAAAATATGTTACACTTTGCAGAAAGAGTCATTAAATAATTAAATCCCAGAGCATTAGCATGTCCACACAATCATTCTGTGCCATGGGAAAATAAGAAAATGGTTCACTATTTTCATAGGTCCCTTTTCCTGTCCCATCCTATAGTTTGCTCCTGAATTCTAAATATAATAACAGTAATTTCTACCATTTACTGAGCCCTTTTTATGTGCCTTATATTTACTATCTCCTTTAATTTTCACACATTTAAGAGCAGGTCTTACTGATCAGGAAAAGTGAGACATGAAACGATTAAGTAATTTGTGCAAACTCACAGGCTGCTATTGAGGGAGCAAAGATATAGTACAACTCCAGGGCCAGTGTTTTAACACTACAATGTTCTATTCAATAAAACACTTATACCATGAAAACTGCCTATAATCACCTACCACCTTCTAACCACCGGATTCCAGGTGCCTTGAGTAACTTATTTTTGCCTTGCCCAGATAACCGCATACTCAGAATTCTGCTAGGTGAAGAAATCAAAACAAACGTTTGGGGAAATCTATGATTCTCCAGCTAAGAAAATGGAGGTCCAGAGAAGTTAAGTGTTCTGTCCAAGACCCCAGAGCTGGTTTGTGACAGCCAACACTAAAGCACAATTCCCCAGAGTGATCTTCCCACCGCACTAAAAGCCCTTCCTTCCTACATACATCTAAACTGTAAACTCCCTTTGGAACCCATTCTCTATCCTCCACACAAGCTCTGAAGTTTACTTTGCCAACTTTCACAGCATACAATAGCTTCAATAGCACTCACATGAGGTAACATACATTCTTTCATTTCAACAAATACAGAGAGATACACTATGTGCTAAGGCAATTGATGAACCCAAATGTTTATCATAATTTTGGCCTCTGGTTTTATCATAAATACATAAACATGTTAACTATAACATGTAACAGTGCCATAGTCGCCTTGTGAAGAATGTGTTCTGAAAGCACACAGAGAGTGTATGTTTCGGCCTGAGTAAAGAATGAGCAAGGCAAGGGGCTGTGAGATGCATCTGAGGCAGAGCAAAGGCAGAGGTGTGCTGGTGCTTAGAAAGGAGGGGGAAATTCTATCATTTTTACCAATGGACATCCAAGTAAAAAACAACAGTACATATGGGGTCAGAAAACCTGAGTTCAAATCTAAACTGTGAGACGGACTAAATCTGACTTGTGTGACTTTGAACAATTTCTGACTCTCGGTGTCCTCATCTGTGAAATGTAGATACCACTGACCTGTCTACCTCACCGGACTTTCGTGGGCCAAATTATGTGAAAGTGCTTTAAAAACCGCAAAAAACCTGTATCAACATTAGTTCTTTGTTTTCACGTGGATCTTTCCCCCAAACCTGTGTCTCATAAAAACCTCACCCTTCGGGATGAAAATATTCTAATGACATCATTCATATACCCTGATGGGGTAGTAAACAGCTAACACACTAATGCCTTCAGGTTGAAACATCAAGACTCTTTCTACTGAAACATACATACATACATACATAAAGTGTGTTGTTTTTAATTTCTTAAGCACTGGTATTGACTTCTAGTCAATGGTTCCTCTGCAACTAGTACTAAATGCAGGTTTTCTTCTGGAAATTTTCTATCAGAAATTCCACTCCATTTTATAGTTCGTTGTGAAGCAACCAATTCAGGAATAGTGTGCGAGTAGCAATCACTGTGCTCTCGCCCCAAGACGTGGGTTATGTACTCCCTATAGACACAACCAAGCATATGCCCTGACTCTAAAAAAGAGACTGGTTTAGAGCAATCATACACATGATTGCAAACAGCTAGTGGACAAATATAAAGCCACTGAAAAGTATAATGAGTTTCTATAATAAGTATGGATTTAAAATGCTTTGAAGGCCACAACCTGATCCCTGCTTTAAAGAGCTCCCCCCACTTCCTTCAAAGTTTGACAGAGCAGCCCGTAGAATAACCCCACCTCCCTTTAGCAATCACTCTTTAAAGTTCAACCTTAAACCCCAGTGTCTCGGCTGCTCCTTGGATGACAGCCTGGATAAAGTTCCGATGTACGTTTCCGAAGTCAAAGGATGGGCAAGAGACAGGAAAGGGACAAGGGGCGGGGAGGGGGGGAGCAGGGGGGGTCCTCGCGCCGCTCCAGGACCGCGGCTGTTTTCTCTCACAAGAGCAACTTCCCGTTTTCTCCCTCTTACCTTGTACACTTTCCCAAAGGCTCCGTCGCCCAATTCTCCTATAATTTCCCAAAACTCCTCAGGGTTCAGGTCCCTCTTCACATGTTCGTACTGCTTCTTCTTCTTCTCGCTCCCCAACTTGAAGATCTTACGGAAATTGAAGAAGGACATTTTTCCTCCCAACAGAGTTCCTGGCACTTAAGGACTAAAACAACAATAAAAGGCAAAGTTTCTCCTCCCTCTTCTCCAGCGCGGGCTCTCCTGGCTCCCGCCG
>NW_005370043.1:2220904-2223446 GCF_000412655.1 Myotis brandtii
TCAGCTTGCTGGCGGCCTGGAGGGGCTCGCAGGCGTCCCGCCCGGGTTGCGACGTGGATTCGGGCGTTCCTCGCTCCTGACGCATTGTTCCCCATTTACCCTCTAAGCCCTAAAAATCCTCTCAGTCCAGGATTTGGGTGGAGTTGCCCCCGCGGGCACGATCCTGTTGACGTTGCTAGCGGATGTTGCCTCCATTCTGGATCTGAGAAATGTAAACACTGAAAGCTGAGCTGTACCGATGGGGGCCCGAAAGGATTTTTTCGCTTTCAAATGGGTCCAGGAGTACAATGAGAGGAGCACGTGTAATGGCTGGGAGCTTCGGAGCTAGAGATTACCAGCTCTGTGACCTTGGGCAGTAACCTTTCCTTTCTTACGGAGAGGAGCGAATGAGGCAATGGATATAAGCCGTTTGCGCGGTGCCTGCTCAATTTTAGTTCTTGCTGTTGTTACAAGTGTGCAGATAAGCCCGATAGTGTGACTCAGTGGTTGAGCGTGGACTTATGAACCAAGAGGTCACGGTTGAATTCCCCATCAGGGCACATGCCCAGGTTGCAGGTTCGATACCCAATAGAGGGTGTGCAGGTGGAAGCCGATCAATGATTCTCATCTTTGATGTTTCTATCTCTCTATCCCTCTCCCTCCTCTCTGAAATCAATTAAAAAAATGTTTTTTTAAGTGTGCAGGTAGATAGACATAGATAATATGAAGCATGTAAACCCACTTCTCGAATGATGACCACAACCCTCCTTGAGGGTAATCTACCTTCTGCTGGCCACTTCAACAGCCGTATTCCCGTGCCACCCTTCCTGACTCCATCTGAACCAGCTACTACCTCGGCTTCCTGATCTGCCTCTGGCCCCTTGGGCAGCATGAGTGAGAGAAGGCTTGGGCCATGTGGGCGTTGGCTGGAATCTACCAGATAGTGACCTGCCTTCCTGTTCTCCACCAGAAAGGAGCACTTTTAGGGCAGTGGCTTGTTACTCATCATTGTATCCAAGAACCTGACAGCATTCCTGGCATATAATGAGAAGGCAGATCCCTTGAACGAATGGAAGTTATCTGGAGCAGAGGCCAAATTGCTATCTATATAAGGTCCAACCATTTTTTCTCCAGCCCCAAAACTCTTCTTCCAGTGAGAGGGTTAAAATTATTTTGTTTCTCAAGATCCCTCTTTTTTTTTCATAATTTATTAAGGTAGAATTGATATGCAACAAACTGTACATATTTAAAATATATGATTTTATGTTTTAACAGATGTATACACCTGTGGCAATAAAAACTAATCTATTTTTAACTATTATTATTTATGCAGGTGGCACTAGATGTAAAGATAATACATACTCATTGTGGAAAATTTTTAAATGCACAAAGAATAAAATAAGAAGCAAATACATACTTTAATTCTACCATCCAGATATAAACATTGGTAAGATTGTATTGTATTTCCAAACAGGACTTTTTGGCTGTGGATGGACTTTTATTTGCATGGATGAAATTATACTGAATATAAAGGTTTGCACCCTACATATTTCATATTCCCATTTCATTAGTAACTGTTTCCTTAAAACATGAAATATTTAGATTCTCAGCTTTAGATAAAACATTGATGAATATCTCTACAAATCCTTTTCCACATATTTGATTATTTTCTTAGGGAATTACCAGAAGCAAATTTGGGTCAAAGGGTTTAAGTCTGTTTCCTTTTTTTGCTATTTTCAAAATAGAAAGACCTTTACTGTTTTCTCAAATTAAAAGATAGTATATCCTTGTTGTAAATTAACTGAAATAATATAGAAATGATAAATTAGGAACCTGTCGTAAGTCTCCCATTCTGCCCCCCCACCCCCACCCAACTTCAATCCCAACCTAACTACTGTGAAAGTTAAGCCTATGAGCAAGAGGGAACTTTTGGGGGGTTAACAAAAAAAAAGTTCTAAAATTATATTGTAGTAATGATTACACAACTGTGTACATTTAAAAAATACTTCTAAAAATGTATGCATGGAAAAGAATCTGGTTAAATCTCTCTCTCTACATATATATCTTACTTTTTAGAAAAATATGTTTTTATTGATTTTTAGATAGAGAGGAAGGGAGAGGGAGAGAGAGAGAGAAACATAGAATGGCTGCCTCCTACATGCCCCCTACTGGGTTTTGCCCTGGCCCGGAATCTAACCAGGGACCTCTTGGTCCATGGGACGACACTCAATTCACAGAGGCAGACCAGCTGGGCTATGCATATATTTTTTAAATATAAAAATGTTGTCAAATATGAATCATGGATATCTTTCCATACCAGTACAAATAGATCTATCCAATCATCTACACTAATAAAAGAGAAACATGGTAATTAGCGTACGACCGCTACCCTTCCCATTGGCTAATCAGCATATCCTTATGCAAATTAACTGTCAGCCAAGATGGCGGCTGGCAGCCATGCACTGAAGCAAACAGGGAGGCTTGCTTGCTCCAGTGACAGCGAACTCCAACGTTCCCCGCCTGCCGCTGCCGGACTCTCAGCTGCAACTCTAAGCAACTATGT
>NW_005370043.1:2224219-2247662 GCF_000412655.1 Myotis brandtii
GGCTGGAAGCAGGTATCTGGGATTTATTTATTTTCTATAATAGAAACTTTGTAGATAGACTTGAACGGAGCCCAGGTCTGGCTGGAAGCAGGTATCTGGGATTTATTTATTTTCTATAATAGAAACTTTGTAGATAGACTTGAACGGAGCCCAGGTCTGGCTGGAAGCAGGTATCTGGGATTTATTTATTTTCTATAATAGAAACTTTGTAGATAGACTTGAACGGAGCCCAGGTCTGGCTGGAAGCAGGTATCTGGGATTTATTTATTTTCTATAATAGAAACTTTGTAGATAGACTTGAACGGAGCCCAGGTCTGGCTGGAAGCAGGTATCTGGGATTTATTTATTTTCTATAATAGAAACTTTGTAGATAGACTTGAACGGAGCCCAGGTCTGGCTGGAAGCAGGTATCTGGGATTTATTTATTTTCTATAATAGAAACTTTGTAGATAGACTTGAACGGAGCCCAGGTCTGGCTGGAAGCAGGTATCTGGGATTTATTTATTTTCTATAATAGAAACTTTGTAGATAGACTTGAACGGAGCCCAGGTCTGGCTGGAAGCAGGTATCTGGGATTTATTTATCTTCTATAATTAAAACTTTGTAGCCTTGAGCAGAGCTCAGGGCCGGCAGCACAAGCGGGAAGCTTGGCTTCCTCCATCATCGGGGGCTACCCAAGCTTCCTGCTCACTCCAGCTCCGTGGCCACCACCATCTTAGTTGGGTTAATTTGCATGTTCGCTCCTGATTGGCTGGTGGGCGTGGCTTGTGGATGTGGCTTGTGGGTGTATCGGAGGTACAGTCAATTTGTATGTTTCTCTTTTATTAGATTAGATACTATGGTGTATAGTATCCTATATAATAAAATCCTAATATGCAAATCAGCAAAATGGGGGAACAACCAGTTGCTATGACGCACACTGACCACCAGGGGGCAGATGCTCAACATAGAAGCTGCCCCTGGTGGTCAATGGGCTCCCACAAGGGGAACACCACTAAGCCAGAAGCCGGGCTCACAGCTGGCGATTGCAGTGGCAGTGGCAGGAGCCTCTCCCACCTCCACAGCTCCCCTCGGGGGAGCGGGCCTAAGTTGGCAGTCGAACATCCCCCGAGGGCTCCCGGACTGCGAGAGGGCAGAGGCCGGGTTGAAGGACCCCCACGAGTACATGAATTTCATGCACTGAGCCTCTAGTTTTTAACAAGTGCATGGAGTCCCAGGGTACAGCTCAACCACATTTTATTTAAACATTTCTCTATTGGTAGGCATTTAGGTAGTTTCCAATTTTTTGTTATCATAAACAACACTGTATTGAGCATGCATATACAAGCATCTTTGTGTATTTGTCTGATTGTATTTTCTTAAGATAAAATACAAGAAGTGGAGTTACTGAGTCAAAGATCATATTCAGAATTTTTTTCCTGTATTGCCAAATTGGCAAGTAGAACGATTGTACTAATTTATACTCCTACTAGCAATATGTGAGAGTGCCAGTCTCACCACACCTCAATAGCACCAAGGTATTATCTCATCTTTTTAATCTTTGTCAAGCTGATAGTTCAAAATAACCTCTCATTTACAATTCTGATTATTAATGATGTAATACTTTTTCATATGTATATTGGCCACTTTATCTTATTTTATGAATTGCCTCATCATGTCAAATAATAATATCAAATGGCATTGTTAATATTGTGTAAATGAGGTGATCAAGTATAACATACTTCGGTGAAATGATGAGAGAGTTAATAGGAGTTTATACATTTTTTCCATGAAGTTATAGCCACAGAAATTATTTAATAATACCAGTGAGATGTCATTTAGACAGATTCAGATTTTCCCAGTAATGACCTTGATAGCTAGATGTTTGTGTTATTTGTAAACCATAGTTTGGCTTCCTTGAATTTTTAAACCTTTGAAAGTGAAGTTTAACCAGTGGCCATGTAAAGTATTCATTTAATACACAATTTTTTGGCTCCACTCACCTTAAAAATAGTTTAAGACATTCTCACTAATAACTTGGTGAGGGGAGAACTATCTTCACAATTTGCCAGGTAACTGACCTTCACTGAAAATAATAAGGATATCATTTAAAATTAAAATTGAGTCCTGGCCTGGGTAGCTAAGTTGGTTGGAGTATACCTGATGGGCCAAGGTCAAGGGTTGATCACCGTCAGGGTACCTGTGGGAATCAACGAATGAGTGCATGAGTGAGTGGAGCAGCAAGTTGATGTTTCTCTCTTCCCCTCCCCTTTCCTCTCCTCTCCTCCCCTCTCCTCCTCTCCCCTCCCCTCCCCTCTCCTCTCCTTTTCCCTCTTCCTCCCTTCCTCCCTCCCTTCCTCCCTTCCTCCCTCTCTCTCTGAAAATCAATTTAAATTTTTTAATTAAAAATCAAATATGTATTGAGTGTTTACTATACCAGCACTGTGCTTAGTGGTTTACATGCATTATCTCAGTTAAACCTCATATCAACCCTATGAATAGCCCCCATAAAAGTAAGAAAAACTGAGATAGTTACTCAGAGATAATAATAGCACATTTGAACTGGAATCCAGATCTTGGTAAACCAAACTCCCTAGCTTTGAACAACTAAGATGGTCTGTAATAGCTACCTCACGGAGGTAGCCCAATATCTTCCTATTCCATAAATTTGTGTTGAATAATGAATGAAAGTGAATGAACTTTATACCTATGGAAAGCAAATTTCACATCAGTTCCTTTCCCTTCCTTATTTCTAATTTAGGCAGCAAATTTACTACTAATTCTTTAAATGCTACTGTGTAGGTTACATGGAAGTAGCAAATTCCTTTCGTGTACAAGGACTGTGGTATAAATACATTTGTCTATCTTTGTGGAGTTACATTTTTAGAAAGAAATATTTTCTCAGGTATTTTTAAAAAGTAACCTGTAATCATGACAGTTATTCTCCTGAAATAGGATTGTGTGTCATTCAGAAAATTCCAAAACGGATTTTTGGTCTTTTTACTTTTTTCTTTTCCTACTTTAAAAGTAAACAAATCACCTGGTAAGCTATTTTTGTTTCAAAAGGGGAATCTAAAAATATCCTCCCTTCTACATTAATGTCCCTTCTTGCGTCATACAGAACTGTTGCACTCACACTCCCACCCTCTCCTCATCCCTAGCTGCTTCTGCTGAAATGAATCATAAACATTTGGCAGTGTAATGGCAAGTCTTAACATATTCAAATCTGGGGGGAATTAAAAAATAAAAACTCTACAGGCATACTTCTTTTACAAGTGGCACTCACATTCCAGTTTTAAAATTTAGATACCACATCTTTTGAACGTTAAGGACTTAAGTGGTCAATATTGAATTCCTCTCATTCAGACATTAGCTGCAGCCTTCATGCAGCCAATCCTTTGCGATTAATAAAAGCCTCTGTGCTATTCTGTTGCCCATACTTTTATGTCCTGCAGTTCTTCTTTGTTTCATAAGGCAAACAAGTTGGATGTGATCGTTTTGTTTTTTTTTAGCACTGGCTCAGAATTGTTTGTCACATCATTAACTATCTCTGTGGGCAAGTCACTACTCGACACTATGAGGCTTACACATGAGTTTCATTTTTAACAGCGGTGGCTTCAGGGAGTTGAAACAATTCAGAAAGACCCAGAAAATAGAATAACTGCTACGGTATGATTTGGATAGTAGGTAGCTTCTTCAATATGAACTTTAAGAGCCCTTGTAACTGTAAAAATTCTGTTTTCATTGTGTCCCTAACTTTAGCTGCCTTATACATATACTAGTAATTGTGTCCATTTTTCTGACACGGTTGTGACTGAGGACTAAATAAATGCAGTCAGGAATTTCAGAAAGGGCTTATCTGTCAAAACTCATTGAGAATCCTGTTTCCACCAAAAGCTATTTTTGGAATAACCCTTCAGAAATGTACCTAGTAAGATAAGAAAGCCTGCCACAGGCCTTTGAGGATTGGGTGGGATGTTTTCAGGGTAATGTCAGTGGCTATCTTCCAAAAGACATTTTCAGGTTTTCCCCTTAAGGAAATAACAAGTTCTTACTATCGTTTCATAATCTTCCTCCTTAACTCTTCTAATCTTTCAGAGCAGCACGTTTTTTAATGAAAACTTTATTACTGCACATTCCTGTTTCACAAAGCCACCACAACAACTAGAGACCAAATAAGACTGTGGCTTATTACAGTCATGAGACACTGCCTATTTGTCTGGGAAATCACGAAATTTTCTATTTCTGTGACTCAGGTTTCATGCTGCTGCAGGAGGAAATGAACCAATATAGATTCCGATTAGAGACACATCTATTTTCAAGTTTTTATTCATCTGAACTTTATAAAATGGCCATTTCTAACAAAAATGAACCAGGGCGGGGGGAAAAAGGACACATGTAATACCCTTTGTAATACTTTAAGCAATAAAAAAATAAATAAAAATAAAAATAAAAAATAAATGAACCAATTATTTGTGATTGAGGGTTCCACTGGGGGAGAAAAAAATGTATTTCAGAATTGACTCTTTAAATAACTGTTTAGAATTGCCACCTTTCATCCACTCCTTCATTCATCAGATGGTCTCAATTTTCTACTATATGCTAGGCAGTATCCTACTATATACTCCTGTAGGGATGACTAGAGAATCAGTCAGAATCAAAACGGGCCAATAAAAACAAAATCCTGCAGCCTCTTGGAACTTGTATTCTCTCTCTCTCTCTTTTCTTTTTAAGAAATAGATTTCTTTTTTAAAATATATGTATATTTGTATTGATTTCAAAGAGGAAGGCAGAGGGAGAGATAGAAACATCAATGATGAGAGAGAATCATTGGTTGGCTGTTTCCTGCATGCCCCTCAATGGGGATGAAGCCAGCAACCCAACCAGGGCATGTGCCCTGACCAGGAATCGAACTGTGACCTCCTGGTTCATAGGTTGAGGCTCAACCATTGAGCCACACCAGTTGGGTGGAACTTAATTCTCAATGATTAAGTGGGGTGTAGACAAATAATAAAAGATATTATCTTCTAACCCAGGGCAATTTTTCGCCTCACACACATGCAATTTGGCAATTTCTGCAGACTTTTTTTAGATGTCACATCTGGGAGAGGAGGTGCTACTGGCCACTGGTAGGTAGGGGTCAGAAATGCTGCTCAACATCTTACAATGCCCAAGACAGCTCCCCATCCCTGCCTCCAACAAAGAGTCATCCAGCTCAGGTTGAGAAACCCTGTACTAATCTTTAGTATTGGAGATCATGATGTTGGTTACCCTCGAGGAGGTTGTGACTAGAAGAGGTCACAAGGGGAGACCTCTGCATGCTGACTACATGGGTGGGTTTATTATGAAAAAATTCACTAGACTCTGCTCTTATAATTTGTATGTTTTTCTGTATGTATAATTTTAACATATAGCCGCTACATGTTTTTGAAACTCCTCCTGTCAAGAGGGGTGTCTATGAATCTCAGAGCTATGACTGCTTAACCAATATAATATGGCAGAAGTGACACTGCCAGTTTCCAGACCGATTCCTTAAGAAATTGGCAGTTTCTACTTCCTGTCACTTGGACACTGGGTCTTGGAAACTGTCACTTGGACACTCGGTCTTGGAAACTAGCCACCATGCTCTGAGGAAGTCCAAACAACCCCTGATGAGGCCCATGTAGAGAGGCGTGGGAGGAAAGGAACACGGGTCCCAGGCCCTCAGTCCTAGTAGAGCTCCCACCTAACTTGCCAGCCATGTGAATAAACCCTCTTGAAGTTATCTTCCAGCTTCTAGCCAAATGACCCCAGCTGACAGCAAGTGGAGAAGAGCCAAGCCTTCCCCGCTGAGCCCTGCCCAGCAGATTCATGAAGTAAATAAGCAATTGCTGTTAATTTAAGGCACTAAGTTTTAGGGACTTTCGTTAAGCAACAATATGTAACTGAAACAATATTAAGTAAATCAAAATTTTACTTTAAAAAGGAGTACTATATGCCATAGCTGGTTTGGCTCAGTGGATAGAGCGTTGGCCTGAGGACTGAAGTGTTCTGGGTTCGATTCCAGCCCAGGGCACATGCCTGGGTTGTGGGCTTGATCCCCAGTAGGGGGCATGCAGGAGGCAGCTGATCAATGATTTTCTCTCATCATTGATGTTTCTATCTCTCTCTCTCTCTCCCTTCCTCTCTGAAATCAATAAAAATAGATTTTAAAAAAATAAACAAAAAGGAGTACTATAGCCATGTCACTTGGGGAAATTCTTGGTTAAATAAAGTTTTAAAGCTTGTCTTACTGCAGAACTTTTTTTAAATCCTCACCTGAGGACATTTCCATTGATTTTTGGAGAGAGGGAATAGGAGAAAGAGAGAGAGAGGAAGAGAGAGAGAGAGGAAACATCAATGATTGCCTCCCACATGGGGCCAGGGATTGAACCTGCAACCTAGGTATGTGCCCTGACTGGGAATCAAAGCCTTAACCTTTCTGTGTACAGGACGACACTCCTACCAACTGAGCCACACCGGCCAGAGCTCACTACAGAACTTTTAATGGGCTAATGTGTTTTATTTTTCTTCACATGAGTATCCAGTATTTCTCAAACATTTTAACCCCAGAATCTGTATTTTAAAGTGCCATCTTGCAAGATTGATGTTAAATGGACCAGACATAAAGAAAACTAGACTGACCTTTCAATAATTCAGTAAACTGAAATTTTAACTCTTAAAATTGCAGAGTTAATATCAGGGTAGTTTGAACTGGAAATTTCATATGTAGTACAGTCAATCCTGATAATCAGCTGAAATATCTTAAATTTGCCTAATGAAAATTTTTAAATTATGAAAAATTCTAATGGCAGTTAAAAAGAAAAACTTATATGGCATCTCAGTAGTTATTTCAAAGTCCAACTTGTTTGCCTTATGAAACAAAGATCGATGGCTACATATGTTAAAATTTTAACTCTGCTTTTACTTGGAAGGTTATAGTAGCAGTGTATAGTTAGATATTGAATGTTATAGAATGCTTTCCGTGTTTCCTTAAATTCTCACTTAATCTTAAATTGAACTACACAACATACTTCTAATATATTGATACAAATTTATTTTGTTGCCTATTTATTTGTCCAGGCCATAAAAACATTGGACTGAAGTGGATAAATTGAAATTTGATATCCTGTCTTGTGTCTAGTGAAATTCAAGTTTATTCTTTATTGTAATCATTCAAAATCAAGTGGAGGTTTTCTTTAGGTTTTCTTATCAAAGACCAATGCCCAGTTGTCCCTCCCCACACATTCATTTCCCCCATGTTTCAGCTCAGATGTATCACTTTAGCATGAAGGAATTTTGGAATAAAAACTTTAGCATCGCCCTAGCCGGCTTGGCTCAGTGGATAGAGCGTCGGCCTGAGGACTGAAGGGTCACGAGTTTGATTCTGGTCAAGGGCATATGCCTGGGTTGCAGGCTCAATCCCCAGTAGGGGGTGTGCAGGAGGCAGCTGATCAATGATTCTCTCTCATCATTGATGTTTCTATCTCTCTCTCCCTTTCCCTTCCTCTCTGAAATCAATAAAAACATACTAAAAACAAACAAACAAACAAAAACTTGAGCATCACCTGGCCAGCTTGGCTCAGTGATTAAGTGTCGACCTATGAACCAGTAGGTCATGGTTCAATTCCCAGTCAGGGCACATGCCCGGGGTTGCAGGCTCGATCTCCATCCAGTGTGGGGCGTGCAGGAGGCAGCCGATCAATGATTCTCATCATTGATGTTTCCCTCTCTCTCTCTCTCTCTCTCTCTCTCTCTCCCTTCCTCTCTGAAATCAATAAAAATAAATAATAAAAATACGTTGGCATCAAAGTACAGCATTATACAGACTAGGATACTGACCACTTTCTCAGGTACCCCTCGTTATCATTCTTCATTCAGATCCTCTCCTAGAACCTGACCCCTGGAGATAGAGTTCTCCAGGCAGTCTTCTTTATCCCACTCTGGATATACCCCACCGAGATCAACAGTGCCCTCCTGATTTCCATCCCATGACCACGCTGCCCAGTCTTATCTACCCTGATCCATGCCTGACTGCTGGAAAAGTTATGTTTTGTTTGAACCTTTGTGTTCAAACTGTGCTGACTCTAATCACCTCACTCCCAAATCAACCAAGTTGGGCATTCTGGTTTCTAGATTTCTCTTTGGCTTGTGGAAAGACTAGTTGTTTTTTTGTGTGTGTGCATCACACAAAAGCACACCCCTGAAAGGGTAAGGGGAGGCTGAAATTCAGTCCACATTTTATTAACTAGGCTGAGAGCCTGTGAGTCTGTCTACCCAAGGGACACCTTCTTCTTGTTTCAACAAAGATGATTTATAAAGCAGTGATGGCACTGGCCTCTGACTTAGACCTCAGTGTTGTCATGTAAACATCTGGGATGTTCCCTTTTCTACCTTCTCTGTTTTTAGGTTCTGTCCTATTCCATGGAATTTCAGGCATGTCCTTTAAATGGGGGAGATCTCCCCATCTTTGTGACTCTTCCTATAATATGGAAGCACTTTGGTGGTTTTTATACTTGTGGTTAACACCAATAATTTTATACTGTGATATATAGGACATTTGGCTTCTAATCAATATTCATGAAAATCCTCAAAGCACAGGTTTCAAGTGGAACACTGCAAGTCCTTTGCAACATTGAGACTTTCTGTCTCACTTAGGAGACCATCCTAATTCTATTCTACAGCTTTGCCTTTCAAATGTTTGCTGGCTCACATAACAACAAGGATTAGAGAATTACTGAAGGATCAAGGCTGCTTTGAAGCCAAGTATTACTTCCATCCAACCCCAGAACCAATCTTGCTAAACCAACAAACTCAGAAGCACCAATTCTCTCCCAGAGGGTTTTCCTTCATCTTCTCCTCAAGCTGCATGATTTACTTTTCCAAAGGGAGGTTATGTTCCATTATGTTTTGATAGCATCCAGATTCTCCAGATAAACTCGTTTACAATGTGGTGCGCTCCTGTAAACCAGGCCAACTGAATTATTTTCAAATTATCCTATTGAGCTGGAAAAGCAAGCTAGCTCAATTATTAATGTAAAAGCACTATTAGGTGATGTGCTTCTTCAGCTTCAATAAACACTATTTTTATTAAAGAATAATGGTTTTTGTATAGTCAAAGTATTTCTTACTTAAGTGCTACACAGAAGGAAAAAAATCAGTATTTCTTTAATTCCCAAGAGCAGGTGGAAAATTAACCAGAGATTTAGAACTACTTCAATGAGTCTTAAACAATGAGAGGGTGGAAGCAGGATTTTAAAAAGAGAAGAAGAAAAGTGACTATTGCGATAACTATGTTTGGTGCCAGGTGTGTACTGGAGATATGGGAGGTGGGGGGATGGGAACGCTTTGTAAAATATATGATTGTCTGACTCTAACCACTATGCTATACACCTGAAACCAATAAAAAATAATATTGAAAGTAAAAAATAAAAGAACAGTGATGTCTCTGATATAAGAGACATTTTATCTTTTACAATTTGCTTAACACAAGAAGTTAAGCACTCAGGAGGGACAGCAATCAAATGATGTTGGTCGATAGCTAATATAATAATAGAGGAATATGCAAATTAGCCAGGACGCCATAACATCATGACTGATCTACAACTGGCAGAGAGGTACAGGAGGTCGGGGCAGTGGGTGGAGAGCTAAGGAGGGCGGGGCAGTGAGCTACCAGTGGCGGAGAGCTATGAGCAGGGCGGGGTGGGGGGTGGCCAGCAGAAGCAAGCAGTAGCAAGGTACTCGCACACCGATTTGTGCGCAGGACTACTAGTTTTAATATAAGAAGCCAGAGTTGAGGAGCAAGTGCCAAAAGCCAGTGCTGTTCTTAGCTGTATCAGTTGTTATTGAAAAGGCTAACTGGGGTTTTATTGACAAACTTGAAGTGTCATTGGGCAGAATGACAGAAAACTGGCTTTGCTACAGGAGTGGTGCTAAATGTGTCACCCACTACCCGCTTCAAGACTGAAGGGCTTATTCCCTCGGGTGAGAGGAGACAGTCCTCTCCAGAAATGACCTGCCAAAGAGTCCCCTCTCCCCAGGTCACATCTTCCTCATCCATTGACTTGTTGATGCCAGTGTACATCAAGGCCTGGCTCTCTTACCCCGATGCAAGACAACTCTGAAAGGCCATCTCAACTCCAGAGATCCCAACAGGCTTAGTGGAGACCTTTGCTGAGTCTATTTCACAGTCCATCTTCCCCCTGCCCAATCCTACTTCCTCTCCTTCCTTTCCACAGGTGTTGGACCCAACCATGTTCTCCAAGAGATAAACTTTTGGGACGTTTTAGCTCAGTCTCAGAGCTGCCTTCCCCAAAATCTCCTTCCCCTTTCCTCCGCC
The DNA here is from genome assembly GCF_000412655.1 of Myotis brandtii. Classification (NCBI taxonomy): domain Eukaryota; kingdom Metazoa; phylum Chordata; class Mammalia; order Chiroptera; family Vespertilionidae; genus Myotis; species Myotis brandtii. The sequence goes on from NW_005370043.1 coordinate 2,234,556, forward strand.
GACCCCAGCTGTTTAAAGATATAATTAACAAATATAACATTGGGTAAGTTTGAGGTGTACAACATGTTGATACACTTACATATTGCAAAATGATGATCACCATAGAGCTGTTAGCTAACTACTCCGTCACATCACATAATTACCATATCTTTTTTGTGGTGAGAACATTTAAGAACTACTTTCTTGCCCTAGCCGGTTTGGCTCAGTGGATGGAGCGTTGGCCTGCAGACTGAAGGGCCCCAGGTTTAATTCCAGTCAAGGGCACGTACCCTGGTTGCTCCTGGCCCTGATCGGGAGCATGCAGGAGGCAACCAATCGATGTGTCTCTCTCACATCGGTGTTTTTCCCTGTCTCGTCCCTCTCCTTTCACTCTCTCTAAAAATCAATAGAAAAAATATTCTTGGGTGAGACTAAAAAAAAAAAATCTCTCTTAACAACTTTCAAGTATATAATACAATATTATTAACTATAACTATTATGTTATACATTTGATCCCCAGAATTTATTCATCTTATAACTGGAAGTTTATACCTTTTGACCAATATCTTCCCTTTTCCCCCAACCTTACCCCTGCCCCCACCCTGGTACCACCATTTTAGTCTCTGTTTCTATGAGTTTGGCTTTTTTAGAATACTGTGTAAATAATACCATACAGTATTTGTCTTTGTCTGACTTAGTATTTTATTTAGCATGATGCCCTCAAGGCCCACCCATGTTGTGACAAATGGCAGAATGTCATTCTTTCCCATGGATGAATAATATTCCATTGTGTGTGTGTTTGTGTATGTATCACATCTTTATCCATTCATCCACTGACAGGTACTTACATTGTTTTCACATCTTGGCTATGGTGAATAATGCTGCAGTAAACATGGAAGTGTTTTCATCTTATTTTTGTTTTAAATAGTTAAGCCTGGCTGGCATGGGTCAGTGGTTGAGCATTGACCTATGAACCAGGAGGTCACAGTTCAATTCTCAGTCAGGGCACATGCCCTGGTTGCGGTTGCAGGCTCGCTCCCCAGTGTGGGACATGCAGGAGGCAGCCGATCAGTGATTCTCTCTTATCATTGATGTTTCTATCTCTCTCTTCCTCTTCCTTCCTCTCTGAAATCAATAAAAATATTTTTTTCAAAAATAAATATAAGAAAATACCTTTATGATCTTGAGATAGGAAAGAATTTTCACATAAAGTAAAAGAACAAGACCAATAAATTTAAACTTTCATACATCAAAGATACTTTAAACAAAGTGAAAATATAGGCTATAGATTTGGAGAAAGTATTTGCAGTGAATGTAACTGATAAAACATTAGTGTCCAAAATACAGGGGTGGGGAAAAGTAGGTTCACAGTTGTGAGTGTGCAATGCACAGTTTATTATTTATTAACTAGAAGCCCAGAGCGTGAAATTGTGCAGCCCTGCACACCCACGTGCACCTTGCTGCACCCACCTTGCTGCGCCCACCCGCTGGCCACCAGGCACCCGGGCCAGGCTGCTTCTCTCCAGCCACTGCCACCAGGCACCCAGTACCGGGGCTGCTTCGCTCTGGCCACTGCCAGGCACCCAGACCCGAGCTGCTTTGCTCTGGCCACCGCCAGGCACCCACCAGGTTCCCCGTGGTTCCCCGTCCGGTCATTGGTCGTTATGGCGCTACAGCGCTATGGCCACAGGCCTTTTATAATATAGATTACTATATTATTTTCCATATGAATAACTGAAAACCTACTTTTGCCCACCCCTGTATATAAAGTATTCCTACAAAACACTAGGACAATGAACCCCACCACCACCATGGATGAATATGCACTCACAGAAAAAGAAACTAAATGACAAGCATTTGAAAAGATGCTCAACAACACTCACAATCGTAAGCAAAATACAAATTAAAACAATGATTTCAGATCATCAAACTGACAAACCTCAGTGTTGATGAAGATGTAGATAGATCAGGGGAGATCCTCAGACACTGATCCATTGCAGTGGTTCTCAACCTTCCTAATGCTGCGACCCTTTAATACAGTTCTTCATGTTGTGGTGACCCCCAATTTCATTGTTACAAATTGAACATAATTAAAGCATAGTGATTAATCACAAAGACAATATGTAATTACATATGTGTTTTCCGATGGTCTTAGGCGACCCCTGTGAAAGGGTCGTTCGACCCCCAAAGGGGTCGAGACCCATAGGTTGAGAACCGCTGATTTAGAGATATGGCTGATGGAGGTCCCAGAGTCTTCTGATACTACCATTTCAAAGCATGGCTTCCACCGGCTCTGCAAACAGGAAGACAGCACAGATTCAGTCATTCTTCTGTGCTTACCTTGGAAGGAATACACAAAACATCTGCTTACAGCCCATTGGCACAACTAGTCTCAGCTACCAATCTTTTTTTTTTAAATATTTTTTTATTGATTTCAGAGAGGAAGAGAATCATTAATGGGCTGCCTCCTGCACGCCCCCTACTGGGGATAGAGCCTGCAACCGGGACATATGCCCTTGACTGGAATTGAACCTCCGAACCCTTCAGTCTGCAGGCCAAGGCTCCATCCACTGAGGCAAACCGGCCAGGGCTCAATCTAACTGCAAAGTAGGGTGAGAGATGTAGTCCTTTTGTGTGCCCAGAAGGAAGAAAATGAAATAGGATTTGATGAACACATGTTATTCTCTTTGTCACATTTGAGAAAATATTAAAATTTTATAAAATTGGTGGTAGGTAGACATTAATTTTTATTACTCTTTACATTTGTCTGTATGTTTAAATTTGTCATAATTGTTTTAAAAGGAGGGAAATTAAGATAATTCAAATGACCTATCCAGTGTTAGAGAGATAACAAGTGGTGAATTGGATTAGAACTGTCTCTCTCTAAGAAACTATTGTATCCCTGCCCTTGAGGAGGGCACAGTCCAGAGGTGGAAGAGACAGATGCATAAACAAATTATTGTAATATATTACAATTATCACAATGGAATATGAAGAAAGGTATGTTCAAAGTGCTCCTGATCATTATAAACTGGTAACATAATAACTGGAAACTTCTTTATGATCCCAGGAAGTTTTAAAATGTGCATGCACAGTTCATAAGGTCTATGTAATCTTCATTTATGAGAGCCAAACTTTTGTGGAGAGTTATTTCAGGAAATTCCTGAAGTAAAACTGTGCTTTGAACTCCACCCAATTCATGATCAGTCTGTACAGACTTGTTAGGGAGGTGCTGCTAAACTAATATATATCGTCTTGTTCAACCTCATGTCTTCAAATAAGAAGTTCTTTGATCTTCTACACAAAAGAAGAATAGAGAGAAACAAGTTCCCAATGGAAAGGAGAATTGTTCAGTTTACTAGTTTCCAAGTCTTATGCCTCTTTGAAACATCCAGGCATTGGAACATTTAGACTCTCACACCTGTGGAGGTTGGAGACTAAAAAGACCTAGCATATGACCACAGACACAATAATTGCTTCCAAAATTTATCTCTTTATATTCTCCACAAAGTAGTTAAAAAATATTCCCATTGTATATACAACTATGTTTCTCAATGAGTTCCATAATCTAGTTCATTCATTCATTTTTGAGTTAGGGATGTAGTACTTAGCAAAACAGACATGGTTTCTGATCTCATGGGGCTTATAGTCCAGTTGGTGAAGTAGACATTAATCAAACAAGTACACACATTAATATTTCATATATGGATAAAAGTTATAAAGAAAAATAAAGGGCATTGCAAAAGAGACTAGAGGCCACTAGGGTTTCAATTTAGAACAGGGGAATTAAGGAATACCAGTCTGGGGGCTGGTAGCCTCCAACAGCGGCTTCCCTGCCTTTGGGGCAGCCAGGGCATCTGCAGGATAAATTAGGCACTTTGGTCCCAGGTGCTGGCTCCCTCAGCCACAGACAGAATCCTGGGGAGCTGAAGCAGAGCCAGAGAAGCGAAATGGCGATGCCACCTGGTATCAGGGGGAAGAGCCAGAGAAACAGGGCTTTATATCAGATCCCAATTATATCTCTTTTCTGGGATAACCAGGAAACATGGGTTAAATCTTCAGCAGCACTTTCATATTTTCTATGCAAATTGTTTGAGAACAAATGTGAAAAGCATTGATATTTTATTGCCTTGTATAACTCATTAGGCTCATTTTTAACAACTCCTCATCACTTTTCCAATTTGTACAATGATGAATTAGATGTGCCATCCAATTGTCCCCTGGGGCCTTCCTTCCCATCCCATAGTTGGCTCAATTTCCATGGCTTTATGAAATTTTCAGGGTACTTAGGTTCTCTGCTGTCTGGGGCTTTACACATCTATATTAGTGTCTGTTTTGTAGCACAGGACTTTGGATAACAAATTCCATCTCCTGTTGCACCTACAGTGAGAGAAAGGTACCTCTTCACTGAAGATTTTAGGGGAGTGGTGTAGAGGGTTTACATGGCAATGCCAATGACTTTAAATGAACAGGTGTGCTGGTTAGAAAAGCCCAAGTGTCAGGGCTGCTGTCACCGCACCCTGGCCTTGCTTCAAAGCACCAGTCAGCTACACATCTCAGTTACCAGCCAAAGAGCCAAAGAAGTACTCATGAGGGTGGAAAATGCTGCTTGCAGAATCCTAAGAGCCTACCAGGCATTGTGCTTCCTTCTTAGTAATGGAAGACATGAAATGCAACAATTCGATCTTTATTTTGAAGGAATGTCCCAGAATAGCCCAGCCTCTCCACCCTTCAAAATTCACTACTGCAAATTCACTATGTAGCAGAGCCTTGAATCTCTGTAGATTTAACTCCCTCCCTCTGAAGCACAAGTGTATTACCAAGACCTTCAACATATGGACACTTCTGGCTCACCTATTGTGATTAATATGATATCATTGATATAGCAGACCTATTTGATGTACTATTTTCTCCAAGCTTCCAAGAGTCATCCTAGTAGTGTGATAGCACCATCTCATTGGGTCCTTGCCATGGTGAACTATATCATGGGAGAATGCTTCTTATCAATGAATTCTTCCTTATCCAATTGTTCATTCCCCCCACTCCCCTTAACCATGCATACTCAGGATCTATACTTGTCCAGCTTCTGCCAGTACAGTTCCTTCAAGGAATAGTCTCTTTTCTCCTTAGCAGGACCATCACTTATGTTGTGATTTAATTCTAATTACTGGTTTGCAGTAGGAAGTGGGAGTGGTGGAGTGAGTAAGATTCTTTGAGGAAAGGCAATAATCTTTCTTGCAAGGCAACTCTTGAAAAGTGGGGAGTGCAAACTTTTAACCTAGAGAGTGGGCCCCTTCCGCAACCCAGAGGATTCAGAGGAAATCTGGGCAGCCAAGATGTACAAGAATATCAACCCACATGTCCCCATCCCATATCACAAGATCGCAATCCTTCCCAATTAAGGCCAGGACTTTGACATAGCCAACTTGCTATGATTGAGAATTCTGCCTTCACTGGAGCTCTGCTACCTTATAATTTAAGTTCTGTGCCTCAACCTCAGGAGGTCTGGTCTCTTCAGTTGGTGATTAATCACTCTCTGCCTTTCTTGTCTTTCTCCAGTAGGAGCTGGCCCAGTCCATTGGCCTTCAATTACTACTTTCCCTGAACATCTGGATGCCCAGGGTGCTGCACCCTCCAGCTCAGTCTCTTCTGCTGGCATCCCATCCCAGTTTGCCACTGCTGAAAGTTTTACCGTTTGCACTGCTACCTCCTCAGGGCCTCTAGTGAGGGGTTCTTGTTACCAGCCAGTCAGCAGGTAACCCAACTCCAAAATCTTATTTTAGACTCTGCCTCCTAAGACCACCCTACTCTTGTTCCAATTATTGTTCATACAGGTTCATTCAGACTCTTAGACTCTAGATTTGCCTGCAGGGGTATATTAGGGAGAGCTTTCAGGAGCTGCTCCTGTGAGGGGGTGAAGGAAGCAGGATCAGGTAGAGGGAGAAGTTGAATTGTAGGTCAGGTGTAACAGAGGCCTCAGCTGACCCTATAGGGAGCTCTGACGCTGAAATGGACAATCAGAAATGTCTTGAATTGAAGATTGGGGCTGGCTGCATCAATTGGTTACTGACCCTTGAGGACAAGGCCTAATTTTGAGTGAGGCAATTTCCTGAGTAGGGTGTCAACTGTGAGCTCATACTACCAGCTCTGGTGAAAACAGTGCCTTGGTCCTGAACTGGGGATCTGGGTGGCATACTATGACATCTACTACAGATAGGATGACCAAGGGCAACCAGGAGTGAGGGTAGCCCAGGACATGGGGATATCAGTGCTAAAACTGGAACAGTCCCAAGCAAACCAGGAGATTTGGTTGCCCTAGAAACCCTGACCTTAAAATACTAAAGGGAGGTGTAAATTTGTCAACTATCATTTTCTCGATAACATTGAATAGGTATTAATAGAATATACATCAGTAGTTAAGAAGCTAGGCCATTGAATGAATTTTCAAGGAGTAGCTTAACTACAAAAGGCCATTAGGATAGTATTTGACCTGTAATCTTTAGTGGGTGAATCATGGAACAGGAATAGTAACATCTCTTAAGGCAGGTCCCTGACACAAAAACAGAGTAGAAGTTGCTCAAGTCTGGCCACTATAAGGAAAAAAAAAAAGAGCATATCAGAAAAACTAGAAACAGCATAGATTCCAGGTCAGCTAGCAACAGCACCAGAATCACCTGAAGACTTTATTGCTAAAGCAGGACCCCACCAGCAGAAATACTAATTTGGCACCTAGAGGGTGAGGGCACAGGACCATAGGGAGCTGCCTTTTTAACAGGGTTTCTCGGGGTTTCTGATGCAAATGACAGCAGATCACAATCTAAGAAACATTGTACTGTCTCTACCATCCATTTCTCTTAGCCAATCATGTTTTTAAGTTCCTAGCAAGTCAGATTGCCAGGTAAAATACAGGACACTCGGTTAAATTTTCATTTCATATAAATAATACTTTTTAGTATAAATATGGGTCATGGGAACATGTAATAAAATAAGTATATAACATCAATATAATGCTATGATAAAATAGTATATATGAATAACATTATAAATTATATGATTAAATTAAAAGATATGCAATATTGTCGTACTATAAAAAGTATAAATTATTAATAGCAATAAATTATTTATTGTTTACTTGAAATTCAAATTTAACTGGGCATCCTGCATTTTTTATTTGCTAAATCTGCCAATCCTGCGTTCAAGGGAATTTTTAAATACACAAAAGTAGAAAGAATAGAATAAACCCACATGTAACCATCTCCCTGCTTGGACAATTATCAACATTTTGCAGAGATGCAGAAATAATTAAGTCCTTAAGTAACTTATCATCAAGTTGGGGCAACATAATAAACATTCAAGAAATAAGTGCTAAAGTGTGTAATACTGACTGTAAGTACTGCTGGAGTTTAACGAAGGGAGCATCAGTGCTTACTGGAGTTGATGAAGTGATCTTGGAGTTGAGATTGTGTTGGGCCCTGTGAAATCTGTATTAGCTGAGCAGGCTTTCCCAAGCAGAGTAACCAGCGTGACCAGGTTGAATTCACTAGGTTCTATAAAAGTCTCTCTCCATTTGAAAGCACTCACCTCCCCATGCTTCACACTTTAATCTACAGGGCCCACAGCAGCTGTCACCCATTCAGCTAATATACATCGAGCACTACTGCAAATTACATCATCAGGACCTATTAGCTCTTAAACATGTCAGCACAATGGCTGTTCAATCTTCTCTGGGTGACTCATTAATTAACCTCTGCAATACGCTGTCTTTGATATCATTGGAGAGTTCAATTTTTCCTCGATTGAAAGTAGCCCTGGGGAGAATGATAAATGAATAAGAAAAACAAAATTCTATTCCATTGGCCAGCTTTATGCTAATGCTTATGAAATGCCATGGCTACTTGAGCCTATTGATACATGTCAAATAATTAAGAAAAATACGGGATAATGCTATAGCTCATCTCTTAAATTACATTAACATTTAAAATGGTCTATTTTTTCTATGCAAGTGACAATAACACAAAATGTGGGGTTTTATACATTTAATAAGTTTTTACTTTCTAATTTCTCTCAACTTTAAATGCAGCTAATTCAAATACTAAGGATGAAAACTTGAAAAAATATTTTCTTGAAATATATAGTTACAGATCAAGAAACATTCAATATACTCAAGAGCCCTTTCATTCTTCTATTCTCAGTCACCACTTCCAACTAAAGGGTAACCACTATTCTGACTTCTAACACCATAGAATAGTTTTGCCTGGTTTTGTTCTTTATATAAATAGAACCATACAGTATATACTCTCTTATATGTCTGGCTTTTCACTCAACATTACATTTGTGAGATTCAAGGGATGTTGATTTTAAATGGATTTTGTTATTAAATAAGTAACACATACTCAACATTTAATAATTAGAAAATACACCATAATTTTTCATTAGTTTCAAAATTGTGTGCATGTCTGTACATAATTTATTTGCTCAAGATTATAAACTTTTATAAAAGTCCCGCATTAAAAGAAAGGTTCTCATCTCTTTTTGACATTTTTAGTAATTCTTTTATTCTGGCTTAGACAATTATCTGCTTGGACAGATATTAGCATTTTGCCCCAATTATTATTTTAGGACTATTCATTCCATTTCTCCAAAACTAGATCCTTAGTCAGCTCCAGGTGCCATATACTCTTTGTGGCATTTTTATAATAAAAATAGAAAAATAAGAGTAAGACACAGATAGTTTATTTTCCACCTGGTGTGCTCACTGGTAGATGGTGGTTTCTAGGGAAGCAGTTGTGTTACCAGCTCAGCCCCTATAAGGACATCTGTCATAGCAACACTCTGGGATTTTCTCAGAAAAGTGAATGTGTATACAAGACTTGAGGTGAAGAACAAGGTATGATTGTTTCCATTCAGCTCATTATGAGCATGAGTCCAATTCAAAATAGTCCACCTATCTCATAAACTACCCAGTACACACAGGAACCTCCACCCTTGGCAAGACACTGGGTGGATTTGTGTCTTAAATGACCAGGTATAATGTGGTGCACAGGTGACTGTCACATAGGTTTACATAGTACAAACCACACCATGCTCAGCATTGCCCTGAGATACAACTCTTTTTTTTCATTCTTTATTGTGATAAAATAAACATAACATTTACCATATTAATAATTTTTAACTGCACAGTATAGTAGTATTAAGTACATTCAATTGTTGTACAACCATCATCACCATCCATCTCCATAAATCTTTTCATCTTGCAAAACTGAAACTCTGCACCCATTAAACAATAACTGCCCATTTTCTCCTCCTCCCAGTCCCTGGCAACCACCATTCTACTTTCTTCAGGATACAGACTTTTAAAACACAAAATGCAAAATTCTTTCTCATGCACTCAACCCCGGCTCTGGGGTCACAAGTGTTCCTAATGAAAAAGTTATTCTCTGCTCTCCAAGATGAACCCCAGCCCATTACCTCCTGCTTTCTTCATCTTTGCAAAGGTCATCACCCTCATCTCTGGATCCCCTTTGGTCACATCAGACCATTTGGGCAAAAAAGAAGAGTTAGTTTAAATGTAAAGACCTAGAAGGTATCTCACACTCAGCCATCCTTTGACATCATTTCTGGTTCTTCTCATTCCAGGAAGTGCTCCAGCGAATTACATGTCTCCTGCTGACTTAGAAATCGACTTAAAACTCCATGAGGAAGGATGAGCTGTAAGTAACTGCTTTCTCCAGCTAGGTAATTTCTGACCTTGTTCTACAATTCAGTCCTTCACCCCTTATTTCTTGAGCTACCACATTGTGCTTGACCCAAAAGACCTCCTGTTAACTACGAACCCTACCATCAGGGATTTCCAGCCATAGCTGATTGAGAAAATCAGCAACTGGTCTCCCCAAAAACGCAACCACAAAACAGGACAAATTTGACCCAAACAGCCGTTTTAGTACTCTGAGAATAGATCAAAGGCACATGAAAATCTGAAGAGCATCTATGTTTGAAAAATAGCTGAACTTCAGGTAAGAACAATGGGAGTCTGTGGCATTCTGGCCTGGGGTTGGTCTCATGCCCCACACCCACCTCCAGTCCCAGCTTGATCAACAAAGATGTTTTGGCAGGGAAGGGCAGGCCATGAGTAACAACAGTACTTCAGTCACAGTCCAAGGGGCTTATTCAATTTGGAGCACCTATACCTACGGGGAGAAATGAATAGCACCAGAGATGATAATTATATGGGCTAATATATAAGATTATGAGGGCCCTGGCCGGGCAGCTCAGTTGGTTAGAGTGTCATTTGGATATGCCAAAGTTGCAGGTTTGATTCCCAGTCAGGGCACACTCAAGAATCAACCAATAAATGTGTAAATAAGTGGAATAACAAATAGATGTTTTTCTCTCTCTCCCTTCCTCTATCTCTAAAATCAATAAATACAAACATTTTTATAAAGACTATGGTTATCTTTTTCTCATTTCTTACCTTCTTTAAAAGACATATGACTGTATAAACAGATAATTATACCATTATCTTGTTGAGTTTATAGCATATATAGATGTAATATAAATGGTAATAACAGCACTAAGAATGGGGAAGGAAATAGAGGTATATTGAAATGTTTTTATATTTTTCTAAAGTTAAATTAGTATTAAATCCCATCTCCATAGTGAAGAATAATAACAGTTTATGTGTACTGAGTGTTTACCTTGTTCCAGTGGGTACATGTTACCTTACTTAATGAGCCCCCCCATCAGTTTACCTCCTGTAACCCATGCAGTAATTATTATCCAGGCCACACATTCTGTATTTCATCACAATTTAGGCTCTTGCTTTGTTACTACGTGCATCACTCTTTTTGCTCCAGTGAAATAAAAATTCGTAATGCTCCCCCACAGCACACAGAAAGTGCTCAAGGTACACTGAGTCACTAAAGGTGGCCCCCCAGGGTATAACCTTAACATAATAAGAATGTTGATAAGCTGTCTTTAATGCTGCCCCACAGCACACAGAAAGTGCTCAAGGTATACTGAGTCACTAAAGGTGGCCCCCCAGGGTTATAACCTTAACATAATAAGAATGTTGATAAGCTGTCTTTATTATAAACTTTGAACACAAAATCTAATCCAATTGCAAATGGGCAAACACCATTCTACCTGTAAAAATCTCAGAAATGGTTAAGACCAGCTTGTTTGAGCTCTGAAGTTGGAGATAGTTCAACCTCATTTTCCAGATGAATTTGCTAAAATCTTAACTTTCTAGAAGAGATTGTCCAGTCTGCTAAAAGCTTTCAAAACCAAATTATTTCACATTGAGAAGCTATAAGAAAGGTTCCCAGCATTAAGTGTTGACTATTGGTTTTGAAGTATCTGCTTTGGAGGCTTTTTAAAAAGTTTAACTGAGAGAGAGAGAAAGAGAGAGAGAGAGAAACATCATTGTTCCACTTATTTATGCATTCATTGGTTGCTTCTTCTATGTATTCTGACAGAAGATGAAAGCCACAACCTTGGCATATCAGGACAACGCTCTAACTAACTGAGCTATCTGGCCAGGGATGCAGGGTTTTGAAATCTCAAGCTGAAGAGCCCTCCAGTGTTAATGGTTTCAGGAGTCCCTTTGCCTACCTCTAGCCAGTGATTTGGGGAATGTGGAATCTATCCTGATAGAGATGTCAGGGAAGAAGATCCTTCCAAACTCTTCTAGATGCTTCTGCAGTCTGGAAATTCTGTTCCATTTCTCACCTTAGGTTGTTACACATCTCACCTTAGGTTTCAGCTGCAACAGACTCCTTTATGTTTTAGGCTCACATCAAAAGCAGCATCCCTGGAGTCCAAGGAGTCCTACCTTCCTGGTCTGCTCACCACCACCCCTCCCCCCAGGTGTGGCCCTCCCCAAGGCTGGCAGTAATCATGGAGTCCACAAGGTCCCTTGTTTCTAGCACCCTTAGCACTCTGCCCCTGAAAGCCATGAAAGTCATTCCAAACTCTTCTCAGGCTCTGAGTACACCCATAGTGATTTTCTTCTTGGGATCCACCCTGGAGCAGATGTGTGCAGTCAGGAAAATGTCACCCAACCTGTCTCTCACCCAGAAGGTCAGCTAGAGGCACTGTCTTACAGGGTGTCCTCCTGGGTGTTGTTGCTCCAAGAGTCTCCCCTTACTAGAAAGGGTGTCTTCTCTTCAATTCCACAGACCCAACTGTTCATTGCAGGGGAATCTGGGCAATGCTGTACTTTACCAAGGACTCTGTTTTTTAGCTTCTTCAGTGGCTAGGGATGTAATTAAATGCCATCGTTCTAATGACACACATTTTCCATTCCAGCTGCTTGAAGTTCCTTCTCTGCTAATGGTTTAGCAATTATCTCTTTGGCTACCACCTACCACCCCAGGAATGGCCTGCCAGAGTGACCTATACTCCTGACATTTTATAGTCCCTGTAAATTAGGAAGAATTACAATCTTGAGTAATGTCATGATGTACTTATTTGTTCATGGGAGTGGAACGTGGCTATCTTTTTTCATTTTAAATTAGGACTAATGGGAACAAGCACCATCAAGGTGGTCATAATTTACCAAAATGCCGGCTTTTTAAAATTCTTAAATGTATAACATTCCAGAATGTAGACAGAGTAAGAGGAGAACCTCACATTTATATAAGGGCTCAAATTTAGATACTGACATTATCTCCAAGTGCGACTGTAGAGACCGAAAGCATGTGTTAGATCATTTATCAAGGGTAAATTAACATTTAAAATATGTCAGAATGCAATCCTGCTTTTGGTATTGCTTTATTTACTTTTTCAGTTAATATATCAGGAAAACCACCCCTCAAAAAAAAAAAAATTGTCCGAACCAATCCCAGCCTCTCTTGTGTGTATGTGTGGTGTGTGTTGTGTGTGTTGGGGGTAGGGGGGTGGAGGTGGGGTTGAGAATGGGAGTGAAAGGGTGACTTTGAGCGCCGGGTTTAGGCAGCAGAAATTTCCAGGCCAGCTCCCAAGGTCTTGGAGATTTGGGCTCAGCATTCCCACGAAGACTCGCGGGTTCCGAGCGGGTGGAGGGATCAGAGAACTGCCCGATTGAAACAAGTACCGCGCCAACCGCAGCCACCTGGACGAGAGCGTGGGGCGGTGCCGCCGCGGGGCACA